>NW_028258549.1:0-300000 GCF_982586985.1 Callionymus lyra | reverse complement strand
ATTCAGAGCTCCAGCAGAATCTTAGAAAACGTCATTCTCTCAGTCTGAGAACATCAGTTTGAGACAATATTTCAGGTTAAACATAACTTTTGAAAACAGCTTCGAATAAGTGTTTCTCTTGTTTATTTCGGATGCAAATTGATATATATAGCTATATAAACCCTTTATTTGATGTTTGAAAACTGCTATTCAGAGCTCCAGCAGAATCTTAGAAAACGTCATTCTCTCAGTCTGAGAACATCAGTTTGAGACAATATTTCAGGTTAAACATAACTTTTGAAAACAGCTTCGAATAAGTGTTTCTCTTGTTTATTTCAGATGCAAATTGATATATATAGCTATATAAACCCTTTATTTGATGTTTTAAAACTGTTATTCAGAGCTCCAGCAGAATCTTGGAAAACGTCATTCTCTCAGTCTGAGAAGATCAGTTTGAGACAATATTTCAGGTTAAACATAACTTTTGAAAACAGCTTCGAATAAATGTTTCTCTTGTTTATTTCAGATGCAAATTGATATATATAGCTATATAAACCCTTTATTTGATGTTTGAAAACTGCTATTCAGAGCTCCAGCAGAATCTTAGAAAACGTCATTCTCTCAGTCTGAGAACATCAGTTTGAGACAATATTTCAGGTTAAACATAACTTTTGAAAACAGCTTCGAATAAGTGTTTCTCTTGTTTATTTCAGATGCAAATTGATATATATAGCTATATAAACCCTTTATTTGATGTTTGAAAACTGCTATTCAGAGCTCCAGCAGAATCTTAGAAAACGTCATTCTCTCAGTCTGAGAACATCAGTTTGAGACAATATTTCAGGTTAAACATAACTTTTGAAAACAGCTTCGAATAAGTGTTTCTCTTGTTTATTTCAGATGCAAATTGATATATATAGCTATATAAACCCTTTATTTGATGTTTTAAAACTGTTATTCAGAGCTCAAGCAGAATCTTGGAAAACGTCATTCTCTCAGTCTGAGAAGATCAGTTTGAGACAATATTTCAGGTTAAACATAACTTTTGAAAACAGCTTCGAATAAATGTTTCTCTTGTTTATTTCAGATGCAAATTGATATATATAGCTATATAAACCCTTTATTTGATGTTTGAAAACTGCTATTCAGAGCTCCAGCAGAATCTTAGAAAACGTCATTCTCTCAGTCTGAGAACATCAGTTTGAGACAATATTTCAGGTTAAACATAACTTTTGAAAACAGCTTCGAATAAGTGTTTCTCTTGTTTATTTCAGATGCAAATTGATATATATAGCTATATAAACCCTTTATTTGATGTTTGAAAACTGCTATTCAGAGCTCCAGCAGAATCTTAGAAAACGTCATTCTCTCAGTCTGAGAACATCAGTTTGAGACAATATTTCAGGTTAAACATAACTTTTGAAAACAGCTTCGAATAAGTGTTTCTCTTGTTTATTTCAGATGCAAATTGATATATATAGCTATATAAACCCTTTATTTGATGTTTTAAAACTGTTATTCAGAGCTCAAGCAGAATCTTGGAAAACGTCATTCTCTCAGTCTGAGAACATCAGTTTGAGACAATATTTCAGGTTAAACATAACTTTTGAAAACAGCTTCGAATAAATGTTTCTCTTGTTTATTTCAGATGCAAATTGATATATATAGCTATATAAACCCTTTATTTGATGTTTGAAAACTGCTATTCAGAGCTCCAGCAGAATCTTAGAAAACGTCATTCTCTCAGTCTGAGAACATCAGTTTGAGACAATGTTTCAGGTTAAACATAACTTTTGAAAACAGCTTCGAATAAGTGTTTCTCTTGTTTATTTCAGATGCAAATTGATATATATAGCTATATAAACCCTTTATTTGATGTTTGAAAACTGCTATTCAGAGCTCCAGCAGAATCTTAGAAAACGTCATTCTCTCAGTCTGAGAACATCAGTTTGAGACAATATTTCAGGTTAACCATAACTTTTGAAAACAGCTTCGAATAAGTGTTTCTCTTGTTTATTTCAGATGGAAAATGATATATATAGCTTTATAAACCCTTTATTTGATGTTTGAAAACTGCTATTCAGAGCTCCAGCAGAATCTTGGAAAACGTCATTCTCTCAGTCTCAGAACATCAATTTGAGACAATATTTCAGGTTAAACATAACTTTTGAAAACAGCTTGGAATAAATGTTTCTCTTGTTTATTTCAGATGCAAGTTGATATATATAGCTATATAAACCCTTTATTTGATGTTTTAAAACTGTTATTCAGAGCTCCAGCAGAATCTTGGAAAACGTCATTCTCTCAGTCTGAGAAGATCAGTTTGAGACAATATTTCAGGTTAAACATAACTTTTGAAAACAGCTTCGAATAAATGTTTCTCTTGTTTATTTCAGATGCAAATTGATATATATAGCTATATAAACCCTTTATTTGATGTTTGAAAACTGCTATTCAGAGCTCCAGCAGAATCTTAGAAAACGTCATTCTCTCAGTCTGAGAACATCAGTTTGAGACAATATTTCAGGTTAAACATAACTTTTGAAAACAGCTTTGAATAAGTGTTTCTCTTGTTTATTTCGGATGCAAATTGATATATATAGCTATATAAACCCTTTATTTGATGTTTGAAAACTGCTATTCAGAGCTCCAGCAGAATCTTAGAAAACGTCATTCTCTCAGTCTGAGAACATCAGTTTGAGACTATATTTTAGGTTAAACATAACTTTTGAAAACAGCTTCGAATAAGTGTTTCTCTTGTTTATTTCAGATGCAAATTGATATATATAGCTATATAAACCCTTTATTTGATGTTTTAAAACTGTTATTCAGAGCTCCAGCAGAATCTTGGAAAACGTCATTCTCTCAGTCTGAGAAGATCAGTTTGAGACAATATTTCAGGTTAAACATAACTTTTGAAAACAGCTTCGAATAAATGTTTCTCTTGTTTATTTCAGATGCAAATTGATATATATAGCTATATAAACCCTTTATTTGATGTTTGAAAACTGCTATTCAGAGCTCCAGCAGAATCTTGGAAAACGTCATTCTCTCAGTCTGAGAACATCAGTTTGAGACAATATTTCAGGTTAAACATAACTTTTGAAAACAGCTTTGAATAAGTCTTTCTCTTGTTTATTTCAGATGCAAATTGATATATATAGCTATATAAACCCTTTATTTGATGTTTGAAAACTGCTATTCAGAGCTCCAGCAGAATCTTAGAAAACGTCATTCTCTCAGTCTGAGAACATCAGTTTGAGACAATGTTTCAGGTTAAACATAACTTTTGAAAACAGCTTCGACTAAGTGTTTCTCTTGTTTAGTTCAGATGCAAATTGATATATATAGCTATACAAACCCTTTATTTGATGTTTGAAAACTGCTATTCAGAGCTCCAGCAGAATCTTAGAAAACGTCATTCTCTCAGTCTGAGAACATCAGTTTGAGACAATATTTCAGGTTAAACATAACTTATGAAAACAGCTTTGAATAAGTTTTTTTCTTGTTTATTTCAGATGCAAATTGATATATATAGCTATATAAACCCTTTATTTGATGTTTGAAAACTGCTATACAGAGCTCCAGCAGAATCTTAGAAAACGTCATTCTCTCAGTCTCAGAACATCAATTTGAGACAATATTTCAGGTTAAACATAACTTTTGAAAACAGCTTCGAATAAATGTTTCTCTTGTTTATTTCAGATGCAAATTGATATATATAGCTATATAAACCCTTTATTTGATGTTTGAAAACTGCTATTCAGAGCTCCAGCAGAATCTTAGAAAATGTCATTCTCTCAGTCTGAGAACATCAGTTTGAGACAATATTTCAGGTTAAACATAACTTTTGAAAACAGCTTCGAATAAGTGTTTCTCTTGTTTATTTCAGATGCAAATTGATATATATAGCTATATAAACCCTTTATTTGATGTTTTAAAACTGTTATTCAGAGCTCCAGCAGAATCTTGGAAAACGTCATTCTCTCAGTCTGAGAAGATCAGTTTGAGACAATATTTCAGGTTAAACATAACTTTTGAAAACAGCTTCGAATAAATGTTTCTCTTGTTTATTTCAGATGCAAATTGATATATATAGCTATATAAACCCTTTATTTGATGTTTGAAAACTGCTATTCAGAGCTCCAGCAGAATCTTAGAAAACGTCATTCTCTCAGTCTGAGAACATCAGTTTGAGACAATATTTCAGGTTAAACATAACTTTTGAAAACAGCTTCGAATAAGTGTTTCTCTTGTTTATTTCAGATGCAAATTGATATATATAGCTATATAAACCCTTTATTTGATGTTTGAAAACTGCTATTCAGAGCTCCAGCAGAATCTTAGAAAACGTCATTCTCTCAGTCTGAGAACATCAGTTTGAGACAATATTTCAGGTTAAACATAACTTTTGAAAACAGCTTCGAATAAGTGTTTCTCTTGTTTATTTCAGATGCAAATTGATATATATAGCTATATAAACCCTTTATTTGATGTTTTAAAACTGTTATTCAGAGCTCAAGCAGAATCTTGGAAAACGTCATTCTCTCAGTCTGAGAAGATCAGTTTGAGACAATATTTCAGGTTAAACATAACTTTTGAAAACAGCTTCGAATAAATGTTTCTCTTGTTTATTTCAGATGCAAATTGATATATATAGCTATATAAACCCTTTATTTGATGTTTGAAAACTGCTATTCAGAGCTCCAGCAGAATCTTAGAAAACGTCATTCTCTCAGTCTGAGAACATCAGTTTGAGACAATATTTCAGGTTAAACATAACTTTTGAAAACAGCTTCGAATAAGTGTTTCTCTTGTTTATTTCAGATGCAAATTGATATATATAGCTATATAAACCCTTTATTTGATGTTTGAAAACTGCTATTCAGAGCTCCAGCAGAATCTTAGAAAACGTCATTCTCTCAGTCTGAGAACATCAGTTTGAGACAATATTTCAGGTTAAACATAACTTTTGAAAACAGCTTCGAATAAGTGTTTCTCTTGTTTATTTCAGATGCAAATTGATATATATAGCTATATAAACCCTTTATTTGATGTTTTAAAACTGTTATTCAGAGCTCAAGCAGAATCTTGGAAAACGTCATTCTCTCAGTCTGAGAAGATCAGTTTGAGACAATATTTCAGGTTAAACATAACTTTTGAAAACAGCTTCGAATAAATGTTTCTCTTGTTTATTTCAGATGCAAATTGATATATATAGCTATATAAACCCTTTATTTGATGTTTGAAAACTGCTATTCAGAGCTCCAGCAGAATCTTAGAAAACGTCATTCTCTCAGTCTGAGAACATCAGTTTGAGACAATGTTTCAGGTTAAACATAACTTTTGAAAACAGCTTCGAATAAGTGTTTCTCTTGTTTATTTCAGATGCAAATTGATATATATAGCTATATAAACCCTTTATTTGATGTTTGAAAACTGCTATTCAGAGCTCCAGCAGAATCTTAGAAAACGTCATTCTCTCAGTCTGAGAACATCAGTTTGAGACAATATTTCAGGTTAACCATAACTTTTGAAAACAGCTTCGAATAAGTGTTTCTCTTGTTTATTTCAGATGGAAAATGATATATATAGCTTTATAAACCCTTTATTTGATGTTTGAAAACTGCTATTCAGAGCTCCAGCAGAATCTTGGAAAACGTCATTCTCTCAGTCTCAGAACATCAATTTGAGACAATATTTCAGGTTAAACATAACTTTTGAAAACAGCTTGGAATAAATGTTTCTCTTGTTTATTTCAGATGCAAGTTGATATATATAGCTATATAAACCCTTTATTTGATGTTTTAAAACTGTTATTCAGAGCTCCAGCAGAATCTTGGAAAACGTCATTCTCTCAGTCTGAGAAGATCAGTTTGAGACAATATTTCAGGTTAAACATAACTTTTGAAAACAGCTTCGAATAAATGTTTCTCTTGTTTATTTCAGATGCAAATTGATATATATAGCTATATAAACCCTTTATTTGATGTTTGAAAACTGCTATTCAGAGCTCCAGCAGAATCTTAGAAAACGTCATTCTCTCAGTCTGAGAACATCAGTTTGAGACAATATTTCAGGTTAAACATAACTTTTGAAAACAGCTTTGAATAAGTGTTTCTCTTGTTTATTTCGGATGCAAATTGATATATATAGCTATATAAACCCTTTATTTGATGTTTGAAAACTGCTATTCAGAGCTCCAGCAGAATCTTAGAAAACGTCATTCTCTCAGTCTGAGAACATCAGTTTGAGACTATATTTTAGGTTAAACATAACTTTTGAAAACAGCTTCGAATAATTGTTTCTCTTGTTTATTTCAGATGCAAATTGATATATATAGCTATATAAACCCTTTATTTGATGTTTTAAAACTGTTATTCAGAGCTCCAGCAGAATCTTGGAAAACGTCATTCTCTCAGTCTGAGAAGATCAGTTTGAGACAATATTTCAGGTTAAACATAACTTTTGAAAACAGCTTCGAATAAATGTTTCTCTTGTTTATTTCAGATGCAAATTGATATATATAGCTATATAAACCCTTTATTTGATGTTTGAAAACTGCTATTCAGAGCTCCAGCAGAATCTTGGAAAACGTCATTCTCTCAGTCTGAGAACATCAGTTTGAGACAATATTTCAGGTTAAACATAACTTTTGAAAACAGCTTTGAATAAGTGTTTCTCTTGTTTATTTCAGATGCAAATTGATATATATATAGCTATATAAACCCTTTATTTGATGTTTGAAAACTGCTATTCAGAGCTCCAGCAGAATCTTAGAAAACGTCATTCTCTCAGTCTGAGAACATCAGTTTGAGACAATGTTTCAGGTTAAACATAACTTTTGAAAACAGCTTCGACTAAGTGTTTCTCTTGTTTAGTTCAGATGCAAATTGATATATATAGCTATACAAACCCTTTATTTGATGTTTGAAAACTGCTATTCAGAGCTCCAGCAGAATCTTAGAAAACGTCATTCTCTCAGTCTGAGAACATCAGTTTGAGACAATATTTCAGGTTAAACATAACTTATGAAAACAGCTTTGAATAAGTTTTTTTCTTGTTTATTTCAGATGCAAATTGATATATATAGCTATATAAACCCTTTATTTGATGTTTGAAAACTGCTATACAGAGCTCCAGCAGAATCTTAGAAAACGTCATTCTCTCAGTCTCAGAACATCAATTTGAGACAATATTTCAGGTTAAACATAACTTTTGAAAACAGCTTCGAATAAATGTTTCTCTTGTTTATTTCAGATGCAAATTGATATATATAGCTATATAAACCCTTTATTTGATGTTTGAAAACTGCTATTCAGAGCTCCAGCAGAATCTTAGAAAATGTCATTCTCTCAGTCTGAGAACATCAGTTTGAGACAATGTTTCAGGTTAAACATAACTTTTGAAAACAGCTTTGAATAAGTTTTTCTCTTGTTTATTTCAGATGCAAATTGATATATATAGCTATATAAATCCTTTATTTGATGTTTGAAAACTGCTATTCAGAGCTCCAGCAGAATTTTAGAAAACGTCATTCTCTCAGTCTGAGAACATCAGTTTGAGACAATATTTCAGGTTAAACATAACTTTTGAAAACAGCTTCGAATAAGTGTTTCTCTTGTTTATTTCAGATGCAAATTGATATATATAGCTATATAAACCCTTTATTTGATGTTTTAAAACTGTTATTCAGAGCTCCAGTAGAATCTTGGAAAACGTCATTCTCTCAGTCTGAGAAGATCAGTTTGAGACAATATTTCAGGTTAAACATAACTTTTGAAAACAGCTTTGAATAAGTTTTTCTCTTGTTTATTTCAGATGCAAATTGATATATGTAGCTATATAAATCCTTTATTTGATGTTTGAAAACTGCTATTCAGAGCTTCAGCAGAATCTTGGAAAACGTCATTCTCTCAGCCTGTGAAGATCAGTTTGAGACAATATTTCAGGTTAAACATAACTTTTGAAAACAGCTTCGAATAAATGTTTCTCTTGTTTATTTCAGATGCAAATTGTTATATATAGCTATATAAACCCTTTATTTGATGTTTGAAAACTGCTATTCAGAGCTCCAGCAGAATCTTAGAAAACGTCATTCTCTCGGTCTGAGAACATCAGTTTGAGACAATATTTCAGGTTAAACATAACTTTTGAAAACAGCTTCGAATAAGTGTTTCTCTTGTTTATTTCAGATGCAAATTGATATATATAGCTATATAAACCCTTTATTTGATGTTTGAAAACTGCTATTCAGAGCTTCAGCAGAATCTTGGAAAACGTCATTCTCTCAGCCTGTGAAGATCAGTTTGAGACAATATTTCAGGTTAAACATAACTTTTGAAAACAGCTTCGAATAAATGTTTCTCTTGTTTATTTCAGATGCAAATTGATATATAGCTATATAAACCCTTTATTTGATGTTTGAAAACTGCTATTCAGAGCTCCAGCAGAATCTTAGAAAACGTCATTCTCTCGGTCTGAGAACATCAGTTTGAGACAATATTTCAGGTTAAACATAACTTTTGAAAACAGCTTCGAATAAGTGTTTCTCTTGTTTATTTCAGATGCAAATTGATATATATAGCTATATAAACCCTTTATTTGATGTTTGAAAACTGCTATTCAGAGCTTCAGCAGAATCTTGGAAAACGTCATTCTCTCAGCCTGTGAAGATCAGTTTGAGACAATATTTCAGGTTAAACATAACTTTTGAAAACAGCTTCGAATAAATGTTTCTCTTGTTTATTTCAGATGCAAATTGATATATATAGCTATATAAACCCTTTATTTGATGTTTGAAAACTGCTATTCAGAGCTCCAGCAGAATCTTAGAAAACGTCATTCTCTCGGTCTGAGAACATCAGTTTGAGACAATATTTCAGGTTAAACATAACTTTTGAAAACAGCTTCGAATAAGTGTTTCTCTTGTTTATTTCAGATGCAAATTGATATATAGCTATATAAACCCTTTATTTGATGTTTGAAAACTGCTATTCAGAGCTCCAGCAGAATCTTAGAAAACGTCATTCTCTCGGTCTGAGAACATCAGTTTGAGACAATATTTCAGGTTAAACATAACTTTTGAAACCAGCTTCGAATAAGTGTTTCTCTTGTTTATTTCAGATGCAAATTGATATATATAGCTATATAAACCCTTTATTTGATGTTTGAAAACTGCTATTCAGAGCTCCAGCAGAATCTTAGAAAACGTCATTCTCTCGGTCTGAGAACATCAGTTTGAGACAATATTTCAGGTTAAACATAACTTTTGAAAACAGCTTCGAATAAGTGTTTCTCTTGTTTATTTCAGATGCAAATTGATATATATAGCTATATAAACCCTTTATTTGATGTTTGAAAACTGCTATTCAGAGCTCCAGCAGAATCTTAGAAAACGTCATTCTCTCAGTCTGAGAACATCAGTTTGAGACAATATTTCAGGTTAAACATAACTTTTGAAAACAGCTTCGAATAAGTGTTTCTCTTGTTTATTTCAGATGCAAATTGATATATATAGTTATATAAACCCTTTATTTGATGTTTTAAAACTGTTATTCAGAGCTCCAGTAGAATCTTGGAAAACGTCATTCTCTCAGTCTGAGAAGATCAGTTTGAGACAATATTTCAGGTTAAACATAACTTTTGAAAACAGCTTAGAATAAATGTTTCTCTTGTTTATTTCAGATGCAAATTGATATATATAGCTATATAAACCCTTTATTTGATGTTTGAAAACTGCTATTCAGAGCTCCAGCAGAATCTTAGAAAACGTCATTCTCTCAGTCTGAGAACATCAGTTTGAGACAATGTTTCAGGTTAAACATAACTTTTGAAAACGGCTTTGAATAAGTTTTTCTCTTGTTTATTTCAGATGCAAATTGATATATATAGCTATATAAATCCTTTATTTGATGTTTGAAAACTGCTATTCAGAGCTTCAGCAGAATCTTGGAAAACGTCATTCTCTCAGCCTGTGAAGATCAGTTTGAGACAATATTTCAGGTTAAACATAACTTTTGAAAACAGCTTCGAATAAATGTTTCTCTTGTTTATTTCAGATGCAAATTGTTATATATAGCTATATAAACCCTTTATTTGATGTTTGAAAACTGCTATTCAGAGCTCCAGCAGAATCTTAGAAAACGTCATTCTCTCGGTCTGAGAATATCAGTTTGAGACAATATTTCAGGTTAAACATAACTTTTGAAAACAGCTTCGAATAAGTGTTTCTCTTGTTTATTTCAGATGCAAATTGATATATATAGCTATATAAACCCTTTATTTGATGTTTGAAAACTGCTATTCAGAGCTTCAGCAGAATCTTGGAAAACGTCATTCTCTCAGCCTGTGAAGATCAGTTTGAGACAATATTTCAGGTTAAACATAACTTTTGAAAACAGCTTCGAATAAATGTTTCTCTTGTTTATTTCAGATGCAAATTGATATATATAGCTATATAAACCCTTTATTTGATGTTTGAAAACTGCTATTCAGAGCTCCAGCAGAATCTTAGAAAACGTCATTCTCTCGGTCTGAGAACATCAGTTTGAGACAATATTTCAGGTTAAACATAACTTTTGAAAACAGCTTCGAATAAGTGTTTCTCTTGTTTATTTCAGATGCAAATTGATATATATAGCTATATAAACCCTTTATTTGATGTTTGAAAACTGCTATTCAGAGCTCCAGCAGAATCTTAGAAAACGTCATTCTCTCGGTCTGAGAACATCAGTTTGAGACAATATTTCAGGTTAAACATAACTTTTGAAACCAGCTTCGAATAAGTGTTTCTCTTGTTTATTTCAGATGCAAATTGATATATATAGCTATATAAACCCTTTATTTGATGTTTGAAAACTGCTATTCAGAGCTCCAGCAGAATCTTAAAAAAAGGTCATTCTCTCAGTCTGAGAACATCAGTTTAAGACAATGTTTCAGGTTAAACATAACTTTTGAAAACAGCTTTGAATAAGTTTTTCTCTTGTTTATTTCAGATGCAAATTGATATATATAGCTATATAAATCCTTTATTTGATGTTTGAAAACTGCTATTCAGAGCTTCAGCAGAATCTTGGAAAACGTCATTCTCTCAGCCTGTGAAGATCAGTTTGAGACAATATTTCAGGTTAAACATAACTTTTGAAAACAGCTTCGAATAAATGTTTCTCTTGTTTATTTCAGATGCAAATTGTTATATATAGCTATATAAACCCTTTATTTGATGTTTGAAAACTGCTATTCAGAGCTCCAGCAGAATCTTAGAAAACGTCATTCTCTCGGTCTGAGAACATCAGTTTGAGACAATATTTCAGGTTAAACATAACTTTTGAAAACAGCTTTGAATAAGTTTTTCTCTTGTTTATTTCAGATGCAAATTGATATATATAGCTATATAAACCCTTTATTTGATGTTTGAAAACTGCTATTCAGAGCTTCAGCAGAATCTTGGAAAACGTCATTCTCTCAGCCTGTGAAGATCAGTTTGAGACAATATTTCAGGTTAAACATAACTTTTGAAAACAGCTTCGAATAAATGTTTCTCTTGTTTATTTCAGATGCAAATTGATATATATAGCTATATAAACCCTTTATTTGATGTTTGAAAACTGCTATTCAGAGCTCCAGCAGAATCTTAGAAAACGTCATTCTCTCGGTCTGAGAACATCAGTTTGAGACAATATTTCAGGTTAAACATAACTTTTGAAACCAGCTTCGAATAAGTGTTTCTCTTGTTTATTTCAGATGCAAATTGATATATATAGCTATATAAACCCTTTATTTGATGTTTGAAAACTGCTATTCAGAGCTCCAGCAGAATCTTAGAAAACGTCATTCTCTCAGTCTGAGAACATCATTTTGAGACAATGTTTCAGGTTAAACATAACTTTTGAAAACAGCTTTGAATAAGTTTTTCTCTTGTTTATTTCAGATGCAAATTGATATATATAGCTATATAAATCCTTTATTTGATGTTTGAAAACTGCTATTCAGAGCTCCAGCAGAATTTTAGAAAACGTCATTCTCTCAGTCTGAGAAGATCAGTTTGAGACAATATTTCAGGTTAAACATAACTTTTGAAAACAGCTTCGAATAAGTGTTTCTCTTGTTTATTTCAGATGCAAATTGATATATATAGCTATATAAACCCTTTATTTGATGTTTTAAAACTGTTATTCAGAGCTCCAGCAGAATCTTGGAAAACGTCATTCTCTCAGTCTGAGAACATCAGTTTGAGACAATATTTCAGGTTAAACATAACTTTTGAAAACAGCTTCGAATAAGTGTTTCTCTTGTTTATTTCAGATGCAAATTGATATATATAGCTATATAAACCCTTTATTTGATGTTTGAAAACTGCTATTCAGAGCTCCAGCAGAATCTTAGAAAACGTCATTCTCTCGGTCTGAGAACATCAGTTTGAGACAATATTTCAGGTTAAACATAACTTTTGAAACCAGCTTCGAATAAGTGTTTCTCTTGTTTATTTCAGATGCAAATTGATATATATAGCTATATAAACCCTTTATTTGATGTTTGAAAACTGCTATTCAGAGCTCCAGCAGAATCTTAAAAAAAGGTCATTCTCTCAGTCTGAGAACATCAGTTTGAGACAATGTTTCAGGTTAAACATAACTTTTGAAAACGGCTTTGAATAAGTTTTTCTCTTGTTTATTTCAGATGCAAATTGATATATATAGCTATATAAATCCTTTATTTGATGTTTGAAAACTGCTATTCAGAGCTTCAGCAGAATCTTGGAAAACGTCATTCTCTCAGCCTGTGAAGATCAGTTTGAGACAATATTTCAGGTTAAACATAACTTTTGAAAACAGCTTCGAATAAATGTTTCTCTTGTTTATTTCAGATGCAAATTGTTATATATAGCTATATAAACCCTTTATTTGATGTTTGAAAACTGCTATTCAGAGCTCCAGCAGAATCTTAGAAAACGTCATTCTCTCGGTCTGAGAATATCAGTTTGAGACAATATTTCAGGTTAAACATAACTTTTGAAAACAGCTTCGAATAAGTGTTTCTC
Organism: Callionymus lyra; assembly: GCF_982586985.1. NCBI lineage: Eukaryota > Metazoa > Chordata > Actinopteri > Syngnathiformes > Callionymidae > Callionymus > Callionymus lyra. The sequence continues at coordinate 286,979 of NW_028258549.1, read as the reverse complement.
TTGTTTATTTCAGATGCAAATTGATATATATAGCTATATAAACCCTTTATTTGATGTTTGAAAACTGCTATTCAGAGCTTCAGCAGAATCTTGGAAAACGTCATTCTCTCAGCCTGTGAAGATCAGTTTGAGACAATATTTCAGGTTAAACATAACTTTTGAAAACAGCTTCGAATAAATGTTTCTCTTGTTTATTTCAGATGCAAATTGATATATATAGCTATATAAACCCTTTATTTGATGTTTGAAAACTGCTATTCAGAGCTCCAGCAGAATCTTAGAAAACGTCATTCTCTCGGTCTGAGAACATCAGTTTGAGACAATATTTCAGGTTAAACATAACTTTTGAAAACAGCTTCGAATAAGTGTTTCTCTTGTTTATTTCAGATGCAAATTGATATATATAGCTATATAAACCCTTTATTTGATGTTTGAAAACTGCTATTCAGAGCTCCAGCAGAATCTTAGAAAACGTCATTCTCTCGGTCTGAGAACATCAGTTTGAGACAATATTTCAGGTTAAACATAACTTTTGAAACCAGCTTCGAATAAGTGTTTCTCTTGTTTATTTCAGATGCAAATTGATATATATAGCTATATAAACCCTTTATTTGATGTTTGAAAACTGCTATTCAGAGCTCCAGCAGAATCTTAAAAAAAGGTCATTCTCTCAGTCTGAGAACATCAGTTTAAGACAATGTTTCAGGTTAAACATAACTTTTGAAAACAGCTTTGAATAAGTTTTTCTCTTGTTTATTTCAGATGCAAATTGATATATATAGCTATATAAATCCTTTATTTGATGTTTGAAAACTGCTATTCAGAGCTCCAGCAGAATCTTGGAAAACGTCATTCTCTCAGCCTGTGAAGATCAGTTTGAGACAATATTTCAGGTTAAACATAACTTTTGAAAACAGCTTCGAATAAATGTTTCTCTTGTTTATTTCAGATGCAAATTGATATATATAGCTATATAAACCCTTTATTTGATGTTTGAAAACTGCTATTCAGAGCTCCAGCAGAATCTTAGAAAACGTCATTCTCTCGGTCTGAGAACATCAGTTTGAGACAATATTTCAGGTTAAACATAACTTTTGAAACCAGCTTCGAATAAGTGTTTCTCTTGTTTATTTCAGATGCAAATTGATATATATAGCTATATAAACCCTTTATTTGATGTTTGAAAACTGCTATTCAGAGCTCCAGCAGAATCTTAGAAAACGTCATTCTCTCAGTCTGAGAACATCATTTTGAGACAATGTTTCAGGTTAAACATAACTTTTGAAAACAGCTTTGAATAAGTTTTTCTCTTGTTTATTTCAGATGCAAATTGATATATATAGCTATATAAATCCTTTATTTGATGTTTGAAAACTGCTATTCAGAGCTCCAGCAGAATTTTAGAAAACGTCATTCTCTCAGTCTGAGAAGATCAGTTTGAGACAATATTTCAGGTTAAACATAACTTTTGAAAACAGCTTCGAATAAGTGTTTCTCTTGTTTATTTCAGATGCAAATTGATATATATAGCTATATAAACCCTTTATTTGATGTTTTAAAACTGTTATTCAGAGCTCCAGCAGAATCTTGGAAAACGTCATTCTCTCAGTCTGAGAACATCAGTTTGAGACAATATTTCAGGTGAAACATAACTTTTGAAAACAGCTTCGAATAAGTGTTTCTCTTGTTTATTTCAGATGCAAATTGATATATATAGCTATATAAACCCTTTATTTGATGTTTGAAAACTGCTATTCAGAGCTCCAGCAGAATCTTAGAAAACGTCATTCTCTCGGTCTGAGAACATCAGTTTGAGACAATATTTCAGGTTAAACATAACTTTTGAAACCAGCTTCGAATAAGTGTTTCTCTTGTTTATTTCAGATGCAAATTGATATATATAGCTATATAAACCCTTTATTTGATGTTTGAAAACTGCTATTCAGAGCTCCAGCAGAATCTTAAAAAAAGGTCATTCTCTCAGTCTGAGAACATCAGTTTGAGACAATGTTTCAGGTTAAACATAACTTTTGAAAACAGCTTTGAATAAGTTTTTCTCTTGTTTATTTCAGATGCAAATTGATATATATAGCTATATAAATCCTTTATTTGATGTTTGAAAACTGCTATTCAGAGCTTCAGCAGAATCTTGGAAAACGTCATTCTCTCAGCCTGTGAAGATCAGTTTGAGACAATATTTCAGGTTAAACATAACTTTTGAAAACAGCTTCGAATAAATGTTTCTCTTGTTTATTTCAGATGCAAATTGTTATATATAGCTATATAAACCCTTTATTTGATGTTTGAAAACTGCTATTCAGAGCTCCAGCAGAATCTTAGAAAACGTCATTCTCTCGGTCTGAGAACATCAGTTTGAGACAATATTTCAGGTTAAACATAACTTTTGAAAACAGCTTTGAACAAGTTTTTCTCTTGTTTATTTCAGATGCAAATTGATATATATAGCTATATAAACCCTTTATTTGATGTTTGAAAACTGCTATTCAGAGCTTCAGCAGAATCTTGGAAAACGTCATTCTCTCAGCCTGTGAAGATCAGTTTGAGACAATATTTCAGGTTAAACATAACTTTTGAAAACAGCTTCGAATAAATGTTTCTCTTGTTTATTTCAGATGCAAATTGATATATATAGCTATATAAACCCTTTATTTGATGTTTTAAAACTGTTATTCAGAGCTCCAGCAGAATCTTGGAAAACGTCATTCTCTCAGTCTGAGAACATCAGTTTGAGACAATATTTCAGGTTAAACATAACTTTTGAAAACAGCTTCGAATAAATGTTTCTCTTGTTTATTTCAGATGCAAATTGATATATATAGCTATATAAACCCTTTATTTGATGTTTGAAAACTGCTATCAGAGCTCCAGCAGAATCTTAGAAAACGTCATTCTCTCAGTCTGAGAACATCAGTTTGAGACAATGTTTCAGGTTAAACATAACTTTTGAAAACAGCTTTGAATAAGTTTTTCTCTTGTTTATTTCAGATGCAAATTGATATATATAGCTATATAAACCCTTTATTTGATGTTTGAAAACTGCTATTCAGAGCTTCAGCAGAATCTTGGAAAACGTCATTCTCAGCCTGTGAAGATCAGTTTGAGACAATATTTCAGGTTAAACATAACTTTTGAAAACAGCTTCGAATAAATGTTTCTCTTGTTTATTTCAGATGCAAATTGATATATATAGCTATATAAACCCTTTATTTGATGTTTGAAAACTGCTATTCAGAGCTCCAGCAGAATCTTAGAAAACGTCATTCTCTCGGTCTGAGAACATCAGTTTGAGACAATATTTCAGGTTAAACATAACTTTTGAAAACAGCTTCCAATAAGTGTTTCTCTTGTTTATTTCAGATGCAAATTGTTATATATAGCTATATAAACCCTTTATTTGATGTTTGAAAACTGCTATTCAGAGCTCCAGCAGAATCTTAGAAAACGTCATTCTCTCGGTCTGAGAACATCAGTTTGAGACAATATTTCAGGTTAAACATAACTTTTGAAAACAGCTTTGAATAAGTTTTTCTCTTGTTTATTTCAGATGCAAATTGATATATATAGCTATATAAACCCTTTATTTGATGTTTGAAAATTGTTATTCAGAGCTCCAGCAGAATCTTGGAAAACGTCATTCTCTCAGTCTGAGAAGATCAGTTTGAGACAATATTTCAGGTTAAACATAACTTTTGAAAACAGCTTCGAATAAATGTTTCTCTTGTTTATTTCAGATGCAAATTGATATATATAGCTATATAAACCCTTTATTTGATGTTTGAAAACTGCTATTCAGAGCTCCAGCAGAATCTTAGAAAACGTCATTCTCTCAGTCTGAGAACATCAGTTTGAGACAATGTTTCAGGTTAAACATAACTTTTGAAAACAGCTTCGAATAAATGTTTCTCTTGTTTATTTCAGATGCAAATTGATATATATAGCTATATAAACCCTTTATTTGATGTTTGAAAACTGCTATTCAGAGCTCCAGCAGAATCTTAGAAAACGTCATTCTCTCGGTCTGAGAACATCAGTTTGAGACAATATTTCAGGTTAAACATAACTTTTGAAAACAGCTTCAAATAAGTGTTTCTCTTGTTTATTTCTGATGCAAATTGATATATATAGCTATATAAACCCTTTATTTGATGTTTGAAAACTGTTATTCAGAGCTCCAGCAGAATCTTGGAAAACGTCATTCTCTCAGCCTGTGAAGATCAGTTTGAGACAATATTTCAGGTTAAACATAACTTTTGAAAACAGCTTCGAATAAGTGTTTCTCTTGTTTATTTCTGATGCAAATTGATATATATAGTTATATAAACCCTTTATTTGATGTTTGAAAACTGCTATTCAGAGCTCCAGCAGAATCTTAGAAAACGTCATTCTCTCAGTCTGAGAACATCAGTTTGAGACAATATTTCAGGTTAAACATAACTTTTGAAAACAGCTTCGAATAAATGTTTCTCTTGTTTATTTCAGATGCAATTGATATATATAGCTATATAAACCCTTTATTTGATGTTTGAAAACTGCTATTCAGAGCTCCAGCAGAATCTTATAAAACGTCATTCTCTCAGTCTGAGAACATCAGTTTGAGACAATGTTTCAGGTTAAACATAACTTTTGAAAACAGCTTTGAATAAGTTTTTCTCTTGTTTATTTCAGATGCAAATTGATATATATAGCTATATAAATCCTTTATTTGATGTTTGAAAACTGCTATTCAGAGCTTCAGCAGAATCTTGGAAAACGTCATTCTCTCAGCCTGTGAAGATCAGTTTGAGACAATATTTCAGGTTAAACATAACTTTTGAAAACAGCTTCGAATAAATGTTTCTCTTGTTTATTTCAGATGCAAATTGTTATATATAGCTATATAAACCCTTTATTTGATGTTTGAAAACTGCTATTCAGAGCTCCAGCAGAATCTTAGAAAACGTCATTCTCTCGGTCTGAGAACATCAGTTTGAGACAATATTTCAGGTTAAACATAACTTTTGAAAACAGCTTCGAATAAGTGTTTCTCTTGTTTATTTCTGATGCAAATTGATATATATAGCTATATAAACCCTTTATTTGATGTTTGAAAACTGTTATTCAGAGCTCCAGCAGAATCTTGGAAAACGTCAGTCTCTCAGCCTGTGAAGATCAATTTGAGACAGTATTTCATGTTAAACATAACTTTTGAAAACAGCTTCGAATAAGTGTTTCTCTTGTTTATTTCAGATGCAAATTGATATATATAGCTATATAAACCCTTTATTTGATGTTTGAAAACTGCTATTCAGAGCTCCAGCAGAATCTTAGAAAACGTCATTCTCTCGGTCTGAGAACATCAGTTTGAGACAATATTTCAGGTTAAACATAACTTTTGAAAACAGCTTCGAATAAGTGTTTCTCTTGTTTATTTCTGATGCAAATTGATATATATAGCTATATAAACCCTTTATTTGATGTTTGAAAACTGCTATTCAGAGCTCCAGCAGAATCTTAGAAAACGTCATTCTCTCGGTCTGAGAACATCAGTTTGAGACAATATTTCAGGTTAAACATAACTTTTGAAACCAGCTTCGAATAAGTGTTTCTCTTGTTTATTTCTGATGCAAATTGATATATATAGCTATATAAGCCCTTTATTTGATGTTTGAAAACTGCTATTCAGAGCTTCAGCAGAATCTTGGAAAACGTCATTCTCTCAGCCTGTGAAGATCAGTTTGAGACAATATTTCAGGTTTAACATAACTTTTGAAAACAGCTTCGAATAAACGTTTCTCTTGTTTATTTCAGATGCAAATTGTTATATATAGCTATATAAACCCTTTATTTGATGTTTGAAAACTGCTATTCAGAGCTCCAGCAGAATCTTAGAAAACGTCATTCTCTCAGTCTGAGAACATCAGTTTGAGACAATATTTCAGGTTAAACATAACTTTTGAAAACAGCTTCGAATAAGTGTTTCTCTTGTTTATTTCAGATGCAAATTGATATATATAGTTATATAAACCCTTTATTTGATGTTTTAAAACTGTTATTCAGAGCTCCAGTAGAATCTTGGAAAACGTCATTCTCTCAGTCTGAGAAGATCAGTTTGAGACAATATTTCAGGTTAAACATAACTTTTGAAAACAGCTTTGAATAAGTTTTTCTCTTGTTTATTTCAGATGCAAATTGATATATATAGCTATATAAATCCTTTATTTGATGTTTGAAAACTGCTATTCAGAGCTTCAGCAGAATCTTGGAAAACGTCATTCTCTCAGCCTGTGAAGATCAGTTTGAGACAATATTTCAGGTTAAACATAACTTTTGAAAACAGCTTCGAATAAATGTTTCTCTTGTTTATTTCAGATGCAAATTGTTATATATAGCTATATAAACCCTTTATTTGATGTTTGAAAACTGCTATTCAGAGCTCCAGCAGAATCTTAGAAAACGTCATTCTCTCGGTCTGAGAACATCAGTTTGAGACAATATTTCAGGTTAAACATAACTTTTGAAAACAGCTTCGAATAAGTGTTTCTCTTGTTTATTTCAGATGCAAATTGATATATATAGCTATATAAACCCTTTATTTGATGTTTGAAAACTGCTATTCAGAGCTTCAGCAGAATCTTGGAAAACGTCATTCTCTCAGCCTGTGAAGATCAGTTTGAGACAATATTTCAGGTTAAACATAACTTTTGAAAACAGCTTCGAATAAATGTTTCTCTTGTTTATTTCAGATGCAAATTGATATATATAGCTATATAAACCCTTTATTTGATGTTTGAAAACTGCTATTCAGAGCTCCAGCAGAATCTTAGAAAACGTCATTCTCTCGGTCTGAGAACATCAGTTTGAGACAATATTTCAGGTTAAACATAACTTTTGAAAACAGCTTCGAATAAGTGTTTCTCTTGTTTATTTCAGATGCAAATTGATATATATAGCTATATAAACCCTTTATTTGATGTTTGAAAACTGCTATTCAGAGCTTCAGCAGAATCTTGGAAAACGTCATTCTCTCAGCCTGTGAAGATCAGTTTGAGACAATATTTCAGGTTAAACATAACTTTTGAAAACAGCTTCGAATAAATGTTTCTCTTGTTTATTTCAGATGCAAATTGATATATATAGCTATATAAACCCTTTATTTGATGTTTGAAAACTGCTATTCAGAGCTCCAGCAGAATCTTAGAAAACGTCATTCTCTCGGTCTGAGAACATCAGTTTGAGACAATATTTCAGGTTAAACATAACTTTTGAAAACAGCTTCGAATAAGTGTTTCTCTTGTTTATTTCAGATGCAAATTGATATATATAGCTATATAAACCCTTTATTTGATGTTTGAAAACTGCTATTCAGAGCTCCAGCAGAATCTTAGAAAACGTCATTCTCTCGGTCTGAGAACATCAGTTTGAGACAATATTTCAGGTTAAACATAACTTTTGAAACCAGCTTCGAATAAGTGTTTCTCTTGTTTATTTCAGATGCAAATTGATATATATAGCTATATAAACCCTTTATTTGATGTTTGAAAACTGCTATTCAGAGCTCCAGCAGAATCTTAGAAAACGTCATTCTCTCGGTCTGAGAACATCAGTTTGAGACAATATTTCAGGTTAAACATAACTTTTGAAAACAGCTTTGAATAAGTGTTTCTCTTGTTTATTTCAGATGCAAATTGATATATATAGCTATATAAACCCTTTATTTGATGTTTGAAAACTGCTATTCAGAGCTCCAGCAGAATCTTAGAAAACGTCATTCTCTCAGTCTGAGAACATCAGTTTGAGACAATATTTCAGGTTAAACATAACTTTTGAAAACAGCTTCGAATAAATGTTTCTCTTGTTTATTTCAGATGCAAATTGATATATATAGCTATATAAACCCTTTATTTGATGTTTGAAAACTGCTATTCAGAGCTCCAGCAGAATCTTAGAAAACGTCATTCTCTCAGTCTGAGAACATCAGTTTGAGACAATGTTTCAGGTTAAACATAACTTTTGAAAACAGCTTTGAATAAGTTTTTCTCTTGTTTATTTCAGATGCAAATTGATATATATAGCTATATAAATCCTTTATTTGATGTTTGAAAACTGCTATTCAGAGCTTCAGCAGAATCTTGGAAAACGTCATTCTCTCAGCCTGTGAAGATCAGTTTGAGACAATATTTCAGGTTAAACATAACTTTTGAAAACAGCTTCGAATAAATGTTTCTCTTGTTTATTTCAGATGCAAATTGTTATATATAGCTATATAAACCCTTTATTTGATGTTTGAAAACTGCTATTCAGAGCTCCAGCAGAATCTTAGAAAACGTCATTCTCTCGGTCTGAGAACATCAGTTTGAGACAATATTTCAGGTTAAACATAACTTTTGAAAACAGCTTCGAATAAGTGTTTCTCTTGTTTATTTCTGATGCAAATTGATATATATAGCTATATAAACCCTTTATTTGATGTTTGAAAACTGTTATTCAGAGCTCCAGCAGAATCTTGGAAAACGTCATTCTCTCAGCCTGTGAAGATCAGTTTGAGACAATATTTCAGGTTAAACATAACTTTTGAAAACAGCTTCGAATAAGTGTTTCTCTTGTTTATTTCTGATGCAAATTGATATATATAGTTATATAAACCCTTTATTTGATGTTTGAAAACTGCTATTCAGAGCTCCAGCAGAATCTTAGAAAACGTCATTCTCTCAGTCTGAGAACATCAGTTTGAGACAATATTTCAGGTTAAACATAACTTTTGAAAACAGCTTCGAATAAATGTTTCTCTTGTTTATTTCAGATGCAATTGATATATATAGCTATATAAACCCTTTATTTGATGTTTGAAAACTGCTATTCAGAGCTCCAGCAGAATCTTAGAAAACGTCATTCTCTCAGTCTGAGAACATCAGTTTGAGACAATGTTTCAGGTTAAACATAACTTTTGAAAACAGCTTTGAATAAGTTTTTCTCTTGTTTATTTCAGATGCAAATTGATATATATAGCTATATAAATCCTTTATTTGATGTTTGAAAACTGCTAATCAGAGCTTCAGCAGAATCTTGGAAAACGTCATTCTCTCAGCCTGTGAAGATCAGTTTGAGACAATATTTCAGGTTAAACATAACTTTTGAAAACAGCTTCGAATAAATGTTTCTCTTGTTTATTTCAGATGCAAATTGTTATATATAGCTATATAAACCCTTTATTTGATGTTTGAAAACTGCTATTCAGAGCTCCAGCAGAATCTTAGAAAACGTCATTCTCTCGGTCTGAGAACATCAGTTTGAGACAATATTTCAGGTTAAACATAACTTTTGAAAACAGCTTCGAATAAGTGTTTCTCTTGTTTATTTCTGATGCAAATTGATATATATAGCTATATAAACCCTTTATTTGATGTTTGAAAACTGTTATTCAGAGCTCCAGCAGAATCTTGGAAAACGTCATTCTCTCAGCCTGTGAAGATCAGTTTGAGACAGTATTTCATGTTAAACATAACTTTTGAAAACAGCTTCGAATAAGTGTTTCTCTTGTTTATTTCAGATGCAAATTGATATATATAGCTATATAAACCCTTTATTTGATGTTTGAAAACTGCTATTCAGAGCTCCAGCAGAATCTTAGAAAACGTCATTCTCTCAGCCTGTGAAGATCAGTTTGAGACAATATTTCAGGTTAAACATAACTTTTGAAAACAGCTTCGAATAAATGTTTCTCTTGTTTATTTCAGATGCAAATTGATATATATAGCTATATAAACCCTTTATTTGATGTTTGAAAACTGCTATTCAGAGCTCCAGCAGAATCTTAGAAAACGTCATTCTCTCGGTCTGAGAACATCAGTTTGAGACAATATTTCAGGTTAAACATAACTTTTGAAAACAGCTTCGAATAAATGTTTCTCTTGTTTATTTCAGATGCAAATTGATATATATAGCTATATAAACCCTTTATTTGATGTTTGAAAACTGCTATTCAGAGCTCCAGCAGAATCTTAGAAAACGTCATTCTCTCGGTCTGAGAACATCAGTTTGAGACAATATTTCAGGTTAAACATAACTTTTGAAAACAGCTTCGAATAAGTGTTTCTCTTGTTTATTTCAGATGCAAATTGATATATATAGCTATATAAACCCTTTATTTGATGTTTGAAAACTGCTATTCAGAGCTCCAGCAGAATCTTAGAAAACGTCATTCTCTCGGTCTGAGAACATCAGTTTGAGACAATATTTCAGGTTAAACATAACTTTTGAAACCAGCTTCGAATAAGTGTTTCTCTTGTTTATTTCAGATGCAAATTGATATATATAGCTATATAAACCCTTTATTTGATGTTTGAAAACTGCTATTCAGAGCTCCAGCAGAATCTTAGAAAACGTCATTCTCTCGGTCTGAGAACATCAGTTTGAGACAATATTTCAGGTTAAACATAACTTTTGAAAACAGCTTCGAATAAGTGTTTCTCTTGTTTATTTCAGATGCAAATTGATATATATAGCTATATAAACCCTTTATTTGATGTTTGAAAACTGCTATTCAGAGCTCCAGCAGAATCTTAGAAAACGTCATTCTCTCAGTCTGAGAACATCAGTTTGAGACAATATTTCAGGTTAAACATAACTTTTGAAAACAGCTTCGAATAAATGTTTCTCTTGTTTATTTCAGATGCAAATTGATATATATAGCTATATAAACCCTTTATTTGATGTTTGAAAACTGCTATTCAGAGCTCCAGCAGAATCTTAGAAAACGTCATTCTCTCAGTCTGAGAACATCAGTTTGAGACAATGTTTCAGGTTAAACATAACTTTTGAAAACAGCTTTGAATAAGTTTTTCTCTTGTTTATTTCAGATGCAAATTGATATATATAGCTATATAAATCCTTTATTTGATGTTTGAAAACTGCTATTCAGAGCTTCAGCAGAATCTTGGAAAACGTCATTCTCTCAGCCTGTGAAGATCAGTTTGAGACAATATTTCAGGTTAAACATAACTTTTGAAAACAGCTTCGAATAAATGTTTCTCTTGTTTATTTCAGATGCAAATTGTTATATATAGCTATATAAACCCTTTATTTGATGTTTGAAAACTGCTATTCAGAGCTCCAGCAGAATCTTAGAAAACGTCATTCTCTCGGTCTGAGAACATCAGTTTGAGACAATATTTCAGGTTAAACATAACTTTTGAAAACAGCTTCGAATAAGTGTTTCTCTTGTTTATTTCTGATGCAAATTGATATATATAGCTATATAAACCCTTTATTTGATGTTTGAAAACTGTTATTCAGAGCTCCAGCAGAATCTTGGAAAACGTCATTCTCTCAGCCTGTGAAGATCAGTTTGAGACAATATTTCAGGTTAAACATAACTTTTGAAAACAGCTTCGAATAAGTGTTTCTCTTGTTTATTTCTGATGCAAATTGATATATATAGTTATATAAACCCTTTATTTGATGTTTGAAAACTGCTATTCAGAGCTCCAGCAGAATCTTAGAAAACGTCATTCTCTCAGTCTGAGAACATCAGTTTGAGACAATATTTCAGGTTAAACATAACTTTTGAAAACAGCTTCGAATAAATGTTTCTCTTGTTTATTTCAGATGCAATTGATATATATAGCTATATAAACCCTTTATTTGATGTTTGAAAACTGCTATTCAGAGCTCCAGCAGAATCTTAGAAAACGTCATTCTCTCAGTCTGAGAACATCAGTTTGAGACAATGTTTCAGGTTAAACATAACTTTTGAAAACAGCTTTGAATAAGTTTTTCTCTTGTTTATTTCAGATGCAAATTGATATATATAGCTATATAAATCCTTTATTTGATGTTTGAAAACTGCTATTCAGAGCTTCAGCAGAATCTTGGAAAACGTCATTCTCTCAGCCTGTGAAGATCAGTTTGAGACAATATTTCAGGTTAAACATAACTTTTGAAAACAGCTTCGAATAAATGTTTCTCTTGTTTATTTCAGATGCAAATTGTTATATATAGCTATATAAACCCTTTATTTGATGTTTGAAAACTGCTATTCAGAGCTCCAGCAGAATCTTAGAAAACGTCATTCTCTCGGTCTGAGAACATCAGTTTGAGACAATATTTCAGGTTAAACATAACTTTTGAAAACAGCTTCGAATAAGTGTTTCTCTTGTTTATTTCTGATGCAAATTGATATATATAGCTATATAAACCCTTTATTTGATGTTTGAAAACTGTTATTCAGAGCTCCAGCAGAATCTTGGAAAACGTCATTCTCTCAGCCTGTGAAGATCAGTTTGAGACAGTATTTCATGTTAAACATAACTTTTGAAAACAGCTTCGAATAAGTGTTTCTCTTGTTTATTTCAGATGCAAATTGATATATATAGCTATATAAACCCTTTATTTGATGTTTGAAAACTGCTATTCAGAGCTCCAGCAGAATCTTAGAAAACGTCATTCTCTCGGTCTGAGAACATCAGTTTGAGACAATATTTCAGGTTAAACATAACTTTTGAAAACAGCTTCGAATAAGTGTTTCTCTTGTTTATTTCAGATGCAAATTGATATATATAGCTATATAAACCCTTTATTTGATGTTTGAAAACTGCTATTCAGAGCTCCAGCAGAATCTTAGAAAACGTCATTCTCTCAGTCTGAGAACATCAGTTTGAGACAATATTTCAGGTTAAACATAACTTTTGAAAACAGCTTCGAATAAATGTTTCTCTTGTTTATTTCAGATGCAAATTGTTATATATAGCTATATAAACCCTTTATTTGATGTTTGAAAACTGCTATTCAGAGCTCCAGCAGAATCTTAGAAAACGTCATTCTCTCGGTCTGAGAACATCAGTTTGAGACAATATTTCAGGTTAAACATAACTTTTGAAAACAGCTTCGAATAAGTGTTTCTCTTGTTTATTTCTGATGCAAATTGATATATATAGCTATATAAACCCTTTATTTGATGTTTGAAAACTGTTATTCAGAGCTCCAGCAGAATCTTGGAAAACGTCATTCTCTCAGCCTGTGAAGATCAGTTTGAGACAATATTTCAGGTTAAACATAACTTTTGAAAACAGCTTCGAATAAGTGTTTCTCTTGTTTATTTCTGATGCAAATTGATATATATAGTTATATAAACCCTTTATTTGATGTTTGAAAACTGCTATTCAGAGCTCCAGCAGAATCTTAGAAAACGTCATTCTCTCAGTCTGAGAACATCAGTTTGAGACAATATTTCAGGTTAAACATAACTTTTGAAAACAGCTTCGAATAAATGTTTCTCTTGTTTATTTCAGATGCAATTGATATATATAGCTATATAAACCCTTTATTTGATGTTTGAAAACTGCTATTCAGAGCTCCAGCAGAATCTTAGAAAACGTCATTCTCTCAGTCTGAGAACATCAGTTTGAGACAATGTTTCAGGTTAAACATAACTTTTGAAAACAGCTTTGAATAAGTTTTTCTCTTGTTTATTTCAGATGCAAATTGATATATATAGCTATATAAATCCTTTATTTGATGTTTGAAAACTGCTATTCAGAGCTTCAGCAGAATCTTGGAAAACGTCATTCTCTCAGCCTGTGAAGATCAGTTTGAGACAATATTTCAGGTTAAACATAACTTTTGAAAACAGCTTCGAATAAATGTTTCTCTTGTTTATTTCAGATGCAAATTGTTATATATAGCTATATAAACCCTTTATTTGATGTTTGAAAACTGCTATTCAGAGCTCCAGCAGAATCTTAGAAAACGTCATTCTCTCGGTCTGAGAACATCAGTTTGAGACAATATTTCAGGTTAAACATAACTTTTGAAAACAGCTTCGAATAAGTGTTTCTCTTGTTTATTTCTGATGCAAATTGATATATATAGCTATATAAACCCTTTATTTGATGTTTGAAAACTGTTATTCAGAGCTCCAGCAGAATCTTGGAAAACGTCATTCTCTCAGCCTGTGAAGATCAGTTTGAGACAGTATTTCATGTTAAACATAACTTTTGAAAACAGCTTCGAATAAGTGTTTCTCTTGTTTATTTCAGATGCAAATTGATATATATAGCTATATAAACCCTTTATTTGATGTTTGAAAACTGCTATTCAGAGCTCCAGCAGAATCTTAGAAAACGTCATTCTCTCGGTCTGAGAACATCAGTTTGAGACAATATTTCAGGTTAAACATAACTTTTGAAAACAGCTTCGAATAAGTGTTTCTCTTGTTTATTTCAGATGCAAATTGATATATATAGCTATATAAACCCTTTATTTGATGTTTGAAAACTGCTATTCAGAGCTCCAGCAGAATCTTAGAAAACGTCATTCTCTCAGTCTGAGAACATCAGTTTGAGACAATATTTCAGGTTAAACATAACTTTTGAAAACAGCTTCGAATAAATGTTTCTCTTGTTTATTTCAGATGCAAATTGATATATATAGCTATATAAATCCTTTATTTGATGTTTGAAAACTGCTATTCAGAGCTTCAGCAGAATCTTGGAAAACGTCATTCTCTCAGCCTGTGAAGATCAGTTTGAGACAATATTTCAGGTTAAACATAACTTTTGAAAACAGCTTCGAATAAATGTTTCTCTTGTTTATTTCAGATGCAAATTGTTATATATAGCTATATAAACCCTTTATTTGATGTTTGAAAACTGCTATTCAGAGCTCCAGCAGAATCTTAGAAAACGTCATTCTCTCGGTCTGAGAACATCAGTTTGAGACAATATTTCAGGTTAAACATAACTTTTGAAAACAGCTTCGAATAAGTGTTTCTCTTGTTTATTTCTGATGCAAATTGATATATATAGCTATATAAACCCTTTATTTGATGTTTGAAAATTGTTATTCAGAGCTCCAGCAGAATCTTGGAAAACGTCATTCTCTCAGTCTGAGAAGATCAGTTTGAGACAATATTTCAGGTTAAACATAACTTTTGAAAACAGCTTCGAATAAATGTTTCTCTTGTTTATTTCAGATGCAAATTGATATATATAGCTATATAAACCCTTTATTTGATGTTTGAAAACTGCTATTCAGAGCTCCAGCAGAATCTTAGAAAACGTCATTCTCTCAGTCTGAGAACATCAGTTTGAGACAATGTTTCAGGTTAAACATAACTTTTGAAAACAGCTTCGAATAAATGTTTCTCTTGTTTATTTCAGATGCAAATTGATATATATAGCTATATAAACCCTTTATTTGATGTTTGAAAACTGCTATTCAGAGCTCCAGCAGAATCTTAGAAAACGTCATTCTCTCGGTCTGAGAACATCAGTTTGAGACAATATTTCAGGTTAAACATAACTTTTGAAAACAGCTTCAAATAAGTGTTTCTCTTGTTTATTTCTGATGCAAATTGATATATATAGCTATATAAACCCTTTATTTGATGTTTGAAAACTGTTATTCAGAGCTCCAGCAGAATCTTGGAAAACGTCATTCTCTCAGCCTGTGAAGATCAGTTTGAGACAATATTTCAGGTTAAACATAACTTTTGAAAACAGCTTCGAATAAGTGTTTCTCTTGTTTATTTCTGATGCAAATTGATATATATAGTTATATAAACCCTTTATTTGATGTTTGAAAACTGCTATTCAGAGCTCCAGCAGAATCTTAGAAAACGTCATTCTCTCAGTCTGAGAACATCAGTTTGAGACAATATTTCAGGTTAAACATAACTTTTGAAAACAGCTTCGAATAAATGTTTCTCTTGTTTATTTCAGATGCAATTGATATATATAGCTATATAAACCCTTTATTTGATGTTTGAAAACTGCTATTCAGAGCTCCAGCAGAATCTTAGAAAACGTCATTCTCTCAGTCTGAGAACATCAGTTTGAGACAATGTTTCAGGTTAAACATAACTTTTGAAAACAGCTTTGAATAAGTTTTTCTCTTGTTTATTTCAGATGCAAATTGATATATATAGCTATATAAATCCTTTATTTGATGTTTGAAAACTGCTATTCAGAGCTTCAGCAGAATCTTGGAAAACGTCATTCTCTCAGCCTGTGAAGATCAGTTTGAGACAATATTTCAGGTTAAACATAACTTTTGAAAACAGCTTCGAATAAATGTTTCTCTTGTTTATTTCAGATGCAAATTGTTATATATAGCTATATAAACCCTTTATTTGATGTTTGAAAACTGCTATTCAGAGCTCCAGCAGAATCTTAGAAAACGTCATTCTCTCGGTCTGAGAACATCAGTTTGAGACAATATTTCAGGTTAAACATAACTTTTGAAAACAGCTTCGAATAAGTGTTTCTCTTGTTTATTTCTGATGCAAATTGATATATATAGCTATATAAACCCTTTATTTGATGTTTGAAAACTGTTATTCAGAGCTCCAGCAGAATCTTGGAAAACGTCAGTCTCTCAGCCTGTGAAGATCAATTTGAGACAGTATTTCATGTTAAACATAACTTTTGAAAACAGCTTCGAATAAGTGTTTCTCTTGTTTATTTCAGATGCAAATTGATATATATAGCTATATAAACCCTTTATTTGATGTTTGAAAACTGCTATTCAGAGCTCCAGCAGAATCTTAGAAAACGTCATTCTCTCGGTCTGAGAACATCAGTTTGAGACAATATTTCAGGTTAAACATAACTTTTGAAAACAGCTTCGAATAAGTGTTTCTCTTGTTTATTTCTGATGCAAATTGATATATATAGCTATATAAACCCTTTATTTGATGTTTGAAAACTGCTATTCAGAGCTCCAGCAGAATCTTAGAAAACGTCATTCTCTCGGTCTGAGAACATCAGTTTGAGACAATATTTCAGGTTAAACATAACTTTTGAAACCAGCTTCGAATAAGTGTTTCTCTTGTTTATTTCTGATGCAAATTGATATATATAGCTATATAAGCCCTTTATTTGATGTTTGAAAACTGCTATTCAGAGCTTCAGCAGAATCTTGGAAAACGTCATTCTCTCAGCCTGTGAAGATCAGTTTGAGACAATATTTCAGGTTTAACATAACTTTTGAAAACAGCTTCGAATAAACGTTTCTCTTGTTTATTTCAGATGCAAATTGTTATATATAGCTATATAAACCCTTTATTTGATGTTTGAAAACTGCTATTCAGAGCTCCAGCAGAATCTTAGAAAACGTCATTCTCTCAGTCTGAGAACATCAGTTTGAGACAATATTTCAGGTTAAACATAACTTTTGAAAACAGCTTCGAATAAGTGTTTCTCTTGTTTATTTCAGATGCAAATTGATATATATAGTTATATAAACCCTTTATTTGATGTTTTAAAACTGTTATTCAGAGCTCCAGTAGAATCTTGGAAAACGTCATTCTCTCAGTCTGAGAAGATCAGTTTGAGACAATATTTCAGGTTAAACATAACTTTTGAAAACAGCTTTGAATAAGTTTTTCTCTTGTTTATTTCAGATGCAAATTGATATATATAGCTATATAAATCCTTTATTTGATGTTTGAAAACTGCTATTCAGAGCTTCAGCAGAATCTTGGAAAACGTCATTCTCTCAGCCTGTGAAGATCAGTTTGAGACAATATTTCAGGTTAAACATAACTTTTGAAAACAGCTTCGAATAAATGTTTCTCTTGTTTATTTCAGATGCAAATTGTTATATATAGCTATATAAACCCTTTATTTGATGTTTGAAAACTGCTATTCAGAGCTCCAGCAGAATCTTAGAAAACGTCATTCTCTCGGTCTGAGAACATCAGTTTGAGACAATATTTCAGGTTAAACATAACTTTTGAAAACAGCTTCGAATAAGTGTTTCTCTTGTTTATTTCAGATGCAAATTGATATATATAGCTATATAAACCCTTTATTTGATGTTTGAAAACTGCTATTCAGAGCTTCAGCAGAATCTTGGAAAACGTCATTCTCTCAGCCTGTGAAGATCAGTTTGAGACAATATTTCAGGTTAAACATAACTTTTGAAAACAGCTTCGAATAAATGTTTCTCTTGTTTATTTCAGATGCAAATTGATATATATAGCTATATAAACCCTTTATTTGATGTTTGAAAACTGCTATTCAGAGCTCCAGCAGAATCTTAGAAAACGTCATTCTCTCGGTCTGAGAACATCAGTTTGAGACAATATTTCAGGTTAAACATAACTTTTGAAAACAGCTTCGAATAAGTGTTTCTCTTGTTTATTTCAGATGCAAATTGATATATATAGCTATATAAACCCTTTATTTGATGTTTGAAAACTGCTATTCAGAGCTTCAGCAGAATCTTGGAAAACGTCATTCTCTCAGCCTGTGAAGATCAGTTTGAGACAATATTTCAGGTTAAACATAACTTTTGAAAACAGCTTCGAATAAATGTTTCTCTTGTTTATTTCAGATGCAAATTGATATATATAGCTATATAAACCCTTTATTTGATGTTTGAAAACTGCTATTCAGAGCTCCAGCAGAATCTTAGAAAACGTCATTCTCTCGGTCTGAGAACATCAGTTTGAGACAATATTTCAGGTTAAACATAACTTTTGAAAACAGCTTCGAATAAGTGTTTCTCTTGTTTATTTCAGATGCAAATTGATATATATAGCTATATAAACCCTTTATTTGATGTTTGAAAACTGCTATTCAGAGCTCCAGCAGAATCTTAGAAAACGTCATTCTCTCGGTCTGAGAACATCAGTTTGAGACAATATTTCAGGTTAAACATAACTTTTGAAACCAGCTTCGAATAAGTGTTTCTCTTGTTTATTTCAGATGCAAATTGATATATATAGCTATATAAACCCTTTATTTGATGTTTGAAAACTGCTATTCAGAGCTCCAGCAGAATCTTAGAAAACGTCATTCTCTCGGTCTGAGAACATCAGTTTGAGACAATATTTCAGGTTAAACATAACTTTTGAAAACAGCTTCGAATAAGTGTTTCTCTTGTTTATTTCAGATGCAAATTGATATATATAGCTATATAAACCCTTTATTTGATGTTTGAAAACTGCTATTCAGAGCTCCAGCAGAATCTTAGAAAACGTCATTCTCTCAGTCTGAGAACATCAGTTTGAGACAATATTTCAGGTTAAACATAACTTTTGAAAACAGCTTCGAATAAATGTTTCTCTTGTTTATTTCAGATGCAAATTGATATATATAGCTATATAAACCCTTTATTTGATGTTTGAAAACTGCTATTCAGAGCTCCAGCAGAATCTTAGAAAACGTCATTCTCTCAGTCTGAGAACATCAGTTTGAGACAATGTTTCAGGTTAAACATAACTTTTGAAAACAGCTTTGAATAAGTTTTTCTCTTGTTTATTTCAGATGCAAATTGATATATATAGCTATATAAATCCTTTATTTGATGTTTGAAAACTGCTATTCAGAGCTTCAGCAGAATCTTGGAAAACGTCATTCTCTCAGCCTGTGAAGATCAGTTTGAGACAATATTTCAGGTTAAACATAACTTTTGAAAACAGCTTCGAATAAATGTTTCTCTTGTTTATTTCAGATGCAAATTGTTATATATAGCTATATAAACCCTTTATTTGATGTTTGAAAACTGCTATTCAGAGCTCCAGCAGAATCTTAGAAAACGTCATTCTCTCGGTCTGAGAACATCAGTTTGAGACAATATTTCAGGTTAAACATAACTTTTGAAAACAGCTTCGAATAAGTGTTTCTCTTGTTTATTTCTGATGCAAATTGATATATATAGCTATATAAACCCTTTATTTGATGTTTGAAAACTGTTATTCAGAGCTCCAGCAGAATCTTGGAAAACGTCATTCTCTCAGCCTGTGAAGATCAGTTTGAGACAATATTTCAGGTTAAACATAACTTTTGAAAACAGCTTCGAATAAGTGTTTCTCTTGTTTATTTCTGATGCAAATTGATATATATAGTTATATAAACCCTTTATTTGATGTTTGAAAACTGCTATTCAGAGCTCCAGCAGAATCTTAGAAAACGTCATTCTCTCAGTCTGAGAACATCAGTTTGAGACAATATTTCAGGTTAAACATAACTTTTGAAAACAGCTTCGAATAAATGTTTCTCTTGTTTATTTCAGATGCAATTGATATATATAGCTATATAAACCCTTTATTTGATGTTTGAAAACTGCTATTCAGAGCTCCAGCAGAATCTTAGAAAACGTCATTCTCTCAGTCTGAGAACATCAGTTTGAGACAATGTTTCAGGTTAAACATAACTTTTGAAAACAGCTTTGAATAAGTTTTTCTCTTGTTTATTTCAGATGCAAATTGATATATATAGCTATATAAATCCTTTATTTGATGTTTGAAAACTGCTATTCAGAGCTTCAGCAGAATCTTGGAAAACGTCATTCTCTCAGCCTGTGAAGATCAGTTTGAGACAATATTTCAGGTTAAACATAACTTTTGAAAACAGCTTCGAATAAATGTTTCTCTTGTTTATTTCAGATGCAAATTGTTATATATAGCTATATAAACCCTTTATTTGATGTTTGAAAACTGCTATTCAGAGCTCCAGCAGAATCTTAGAAAACGTCATTCTCTCGGTCTGAGAACATCAGTTTGAGACAATATTTCAGGTTAAACATAACTTTTGAAAACAGCTTCGAATAAGTGTTTCTCTTGTTTATTTCTGATGCAAATTGATATATATAGCTATATAAACCCTTTATTTGATGTTTGAAAACTGTTATTCAGAGCTCCAGCAGAATCTTGGAAAACGTCATTCTCTCAGCCTGTGAAGATCAGTTTGAGACAGTATTTCATGTTAAACATAACTTTTGAAAACAGCTTCGAATAAGTGTTTCTCTTGTTTATTTCAGATGCAAATTGATATATATAGCTATATAAACCCTTTATTTGATGTTTGAAAACTGCTATTCAGAGCTCCAGCAGAATCTTAGAAAACGTCATTCTCTCAGCCTGTGAAGATCAGTTTGAGACAATATTTCAGGTTAAACATAACTTTTGAAAACAGCTTCGAATAAATGTTTCTCTTGTTTATTTCAGATGCAAATTGATATATATAGCTATATAAACCCTTTATTTGATGTTTGAAAACTGCTATTCAGAGCTCCAGCAGAATCTTAGAAAACGTCATTCTCTCGGTCTGAGAACATCAGTTTGAGACAATATTTCAGGTTAAACATAACTTTTGAAAACAGCTTCGAATAAGTGTTTCTCTTGTTTATTTCAGATGCAAATTGATATATATAGCTATATAAACCCTTTATTTGATGTTTGAAAACTGCTATTCAGAGCTTCAGCAGAATCTTGGAAAACGTCATTCTCTCAGCCTGTGAAGATCAGTTTGAGACAATATTTCAGGTTAAACATAACTTTTGAAAACAGCTTCGAATAAATGTTTCTCTTGTTTATTTCAGATGCAAATTGATATATATAGCTATATAAACCCTTTATTTGATGTTTGAAAACTGCTATTCAGAGCTCCAGCAGAATCTTAGAAAACGTCATTCTCTCGGTCTGAGAACATCAGTTTGAGACAATATTTCAGGTTAAACATAACTTTTGAAAACAGCTTCGAATAAGTGTTTCTCTTGTTTATTTCAGATGCAAATTGATATATATAGCTATATAAACCCTTTATTTGATGTTTGAAAACTGCTATTCAGAGCTCCAGCAGAATCTTAGAAAACGTCATTCTCTCGGTCTGAGAACATCAGTTTGAGACAATATTTCAGGTTAAACATAACTTTTGAAACCAGCTTCGAATAAGTGTTTCTCTTGTTTATTTCAGATGCAAATTGATATATATAGCTATATAAACCCTTTATTTGATGTTTGAAAACTGCTATTCAGAGCTCCAGCAGAATCTTAGAAAACGTCATTCTCTCGGTCTGAGAACATCAGTTTGAGACAATATTTCAGGTTAAACATAACTTTTGAAAACAGCTTCGAATAAGTGTTTCTCTTGTTTATTTCAGATGCAAATTGATATATATAGCTATATAAACCCTTTATTTGATGTTTGAAAACTGCTATTCAGAGCTCCAGCAGAATCTTAGAAAACGTCATTCTCTCAGTCTGAGAACATCAGTTTGAGACAATATTTCAGGTTAAACATAACTTTTGAAAACAGCTTCGAATAAATGTTTCTCTTGTTTATTTCAGATGCAAATTGATATATATAGCTATATAAACCCTTTATTTGATGTTTGAAAACTGCTATTCAGAGCTCCAGCAGAATCTTAGAAAACGTCATTCTCTCAGTCTGAGAACATCAGTTTGAGACAATGTTTCAGGTTAAACATAACTTTTGAAAACAGCTTTGAATAAGTTTTTCTCTTGTTTATTTCAGATGCAAATTGATATATATAGCTATATAAATCCTTTATTTGATGTTTGAAAACTGCTATTCAGAGCTTCAGCAGAATCTTGGAAAACGTCATTCTCTCAGCCTGTGAAGATCAGTTTGAGACAATATTTCAGGTTAAACATAACTTTTGAAAACAGCTTCGAATAAATGTTTCTCTTGTTTATTTCAGATGCAAATTGTTATATATAGCTATATAAACCCTTTATTTGATGTTTGAAAACTGCTATTCAGAGCTCCAGCAGAATCTTAGAAAACGTCATTCTCTCGGTCTGAGAACATCAGTTTGAGACAATATTTCAGGTTAAACATAACTTTTGAAAACAGCTTCGAATAAGTGTTTCTCTTGTTTATTTCTGATGCAAATTGATATATATAGCTATATAAACCCTTTATTTGATGTTTGAAAACTGTTATTCAGAGCTCCAGCAGAATCTTGGAAAACGTCATTCTCTCAGCCTGTGAAGATCAGTTTGAGACAATATTTCAGGTTAAACATAACTTTTGAAAACAGCTTCGAATAAGTGTTTCTCTTGTTTATTTCTGATGCAAATTGATATATATAGTTATATAAACCCTTTATTTGATGTTTGAAAACTGCTATTCAGAGCTCCAGCAGAATCTTAGAAAACGTCATTCTCTCAGTCTGAGAACATCAGTTTGAGACAATATTTCAGGTTAAACATAACTTTTGAAAACAGCTTCGAATAAATGTTTCTCTTGTTTATTTCAGATGCAATTGATATATATAGCTATATAAACCCTTTATTTGATGTTTGAAAACTGCTATTCAGAGCTCCAGCAGAATCTTAGAAAACGTCATTCTCTCAGTCTGAGAACATCAGTTTGAGACAATGTTTCAGGTTAAACATAACTTTTGAAAACAGCTTTGAATAAGTTTTTCTCTTGTTTATTTCAGATGCAAATTGATATATATAGCTATATAAATCCTTTATTTGATGTTTGAAAACTGCTATTCAGAGCTTCAGCAGAATCTTGGAAAACGTCATTCTCTCAGCCTGTGAAGATCAGTTTGAGACAATATTTCAGGTTAAACATAACTTTTGAAAACAGCTTCGAATAAATGTTTCTCTTGTTTATTTCAGATGCAAATTGTTATATATAGCTATATAAACCCTTTATTTGATGTTTGAAAACTGCTATTCAGAGCTCCAGCAGAATCTTAGAAAACGTCATTCTCTCGGTCTGAGAACATCAGTTTGAGACAATATTTCAGGTTAAACATAACTTTTGAAAACAGCTTCGAATAAGTGTTTCTCTTGTTTATTTCTGATGCAAATTGATATATATAGCTATATAAACCCTTTATTTGATGTTTGAAAACTGTTATTCAGAGCTCCAGCAGAATCTTGGAAAACGTCATTCTCTCAGCCTGTGAAGATCAGTTTGAGACAGTATTTCATGTTAAACATAACTTTTGAAAACAGCTTCGAATAAGTGTTTCTCTTGTTTATTTCAGATGCAAATTGATATATATAGCTATATAAACCCTTTATTTGATGTTTGAAAACTGCTATTCAGAGCTCCAGCAGAATCTTAGAAAACGTCATTCTCTCGGTCTGAGAACATCAGTTTGAGACAATATTTCAGGTTAAACATAACTTTTGAAAACAGCTTCGAATAAGTGTTTCTCTTGTTTATTTCAGATGCAAATTGATATATATAGCTATATAAACCCTTTATTTGATGTTTGAAAACTGCTATTCAGAGCTCCAGCAGAATCTTAGAAAACGTCATTCTCTCAGTCTGAGAACATCAGTTTGAGACAATATTTCAGGTTAAACATAACTTTTGAAAACAGCTTCGAATAAATGTTTCTCTTGTTTATTTCAGATGCAAATTGATATATATAGCTATATAAATCCTTTATTTGATGTTTGAAAACTGCTATTCAGAGCTTCAGCAGAATCTTGGAAAACGTCATTCTCTCAGCCTGTGAAGATCAGTTTGAGACAATATTTCAGGTTAAACATAACTTTTGAAAACAGCTTCGAATAAATGTTTCTCTTGTTTATTTCAGATGCAAATTGTTATATATAGCTATATAAACCCTTTATTTGATGTTTGAAAACTGCTATTCAGAGCTCCAGCAGAATCTTAGAAAACGTCATTCTCTCGGTCTGAGAACATCAGTTTGAGACAATATTTCAGGTTAAACATAACTTTTGAAAACAGCTTCGAATAAGTGTTTCTCTTGTTTATTTCTGATGCAAATTGATATATATAGCTATATAAACCCTTTATTTGATGTTTGAAAACTGTTATTCAGAGCTCCAGCAGAATCTTGGAAAACGTCATTCTCTCAGCCTGTGAAGATCAGTTTGAGACAATATTTCAGGTTAAACATAACTTTTGAAAACAGCTTCGAATAAGTGTTTCTCTTGTTGATTTCTGATGCAAATTGATATATATAGTTATATAAACCCTTTATTTGATGTTTGAAAACTGCTATTCAGAGCTCCAGCAGAATCTTAGAAAACGTCATTCTCTCAGTCTGAGAACATCAGTTTGAGACAATATTTCAGGTTAAACATAACTTTTGAAAACAGCTTCGAATAAATGTTTCTCTTGTTTATTTCAGATGCAATTGATATATATAGCTATATAAACCCTTTATTTGATGTTTGAAAACTGCTATTCAGAGCTCCAGCAGAATCTTAGAAAACGTCATTCTCTCAGTCTGAGAACATCAGTTTGAGACAATGTTTCAGGTTAAACATAACTTTTGAAAACAGCTTTGAATAAGTTTTTCTCTTGTTTATTTCAGATGCAAATTGATATATATAGCTATATAAATCCTTTATTTGATGTTTGAAAACTGCTATTCAGAGCTTCAGCAGAATCTTGGAAAACGTCATTCTCTCAGCCTGTGAAGATCAGTTTGAGACAATATTTCAGGTTAAACATAACTTTTGAAAACAGCTTCGAATAAATGTTTCTCTTGTTTATTTCAGATGCAAATTGTTATATATAGCTATATAAACCCTTTATTTGATGTTTGAAAACTGCTATTCAGAGCTCCAGCAGAATCTTAGAAAACGTCATTCTCTCGGTCTGAGAACATCAGTTTGAGACAATATTTCAGGTTAAACATAACTTTTGAAAACAGCTTCGAATAAGTGTTTCTCTTGTTTATTTCTGATGCAAATTGATATATATAGCTATATAAACCCTTTATTTGATGTTTGAAAACTGTTATTCAGAGCTCCAGCAGAATCTTGGAAAACGTCATTCTCTCAGCCTGTGAAGATCAGTTTGAGACAGTATTTCATGTTAAACATAACTTTTGAAAACAGCTTCGAATAAGTGTTTCTCTTGTTTATTTCAGATGCAAATTGATATATATAGCTATATAAACCCTTTATTTGATGTTTGAAAACTGCTATTCAGAGCTCCAGCAGAATCTTAGAAAACGTCATTCTCTCGGTCTGAGAACATCAGTTTGAGACAATATTTCAGGTTAAACATAACTTTTGAAAACAGCTTCGAATAAGTGTTTCTCTTGTTTATTTCTGATGCAAATTGATATATTTAGCTATATAAACCCTTTATTTGATGTTTGAAAACTGCTATTCAGAGCTCCAGCAGAATCTTAGAAAACGTCATTCTCTCGGTCTGAGAACATCAGTTTGAGACAATATTTCAGGTTAAACATAACTTTTGAAACCAGCTTCGAATAAGTGTTTCTCTTGTTTATTTCTGATGCAAATTGATATATATAGCTATATAAGCCCTTTATTTGATGTTTGAAAACTGCTATTCAGAGCTTCAGCAGAATCTTGGAAAACGTCATTCTCTCAGCCTGTGAAGATCAGTTTGAGACAATATTTCAGGTTAAACATAACTTTTGAAAACAGCTTCGAATAAATGTTTCTCTTGTTTATTTCAGATGCAAATTGTTATATATAGCTATATAAACCCTTTATTTGATGTTTGAAAACTGCTATTCAGAGCTCCAGCAGAATCTTAGAAAACGTCATTCTCTCGGTCTGAGAACATCAGTTTGAGACAATATTTCAGGTTAAACATAACTTTTGAAAACAGCTTCGAATAAGTGTTTCTCTTGTTTATTTCAGATGCAAATTGATATATATAGCTATATAAACCCTTTATTTGATGTTTGAAAACTGCTATTCAGAGCTTCAGCAGAATCTTGGAAAACGTCATTCTCTCAGCCTGTGAAGATCAGTTTGAGACAATATTTCAGGTTAAACATAACTTTTGAAAACAGCTTCGAATAAATGTTTCTCTTGTTTATTTCAGATGCAAATTGATATATATAGCTATATAAACCCTTTATTTGATGTTTGAAAACTGCTATTCAGAGCTCCAGCAGAATCTTAGAAAACGTCATTCTCTCGGTCTGAGAACATCAGTTTGAGACAATATTTCAGGTTAAACATAACTTTTGAAAACAGCTTCGAATAAGTGTTTCTCTTGTTTATTTCAGATGCAAATTGATATATATAGCTATATAAACCCTTTATTTGATGTTTGAAAACTGCTATTCAGAGCTCCAGCAGAATCTTAGAAAACGTCATTCTCTCGGTCTGAGAACATCAGTTTGAGACAATATTTCAGGTTAAACATAACTTTTGAAACCAGCTTCGAATAAGTGTTTCTCTTGTTTATTTCAGATGCAAATTGATATATATAGCTATATAAACCCTTTATTTGATGTTTGAAAACTGCTATTCAGAGCTCCAGCAGAATCTTAGAAAACGTCATTCTCTCAGTCTGAGAACATCATTTTGAGACAATGTTTCAGGTTAAACATAACTTTTGAAAACAGCTTTGAATAAGTTTTTCTCTTGTTTATTTCAGATGCAAATTGATATATATAGCTATATAAATCCTTTATTTGATGTTTGAAAACTGCTATTCAGAGCTCCAGCAGAATTTTAGAAAACGTCATTCTCTCAGTCTGAGAACATCAGTTTGAGACAATATTTCAGGTTAAACATAACTTTTGAAAACAGCTTCGAATAAGTGTTTCTCTTGTTTATTTCAGATGCAAATTGTTATATATAGCTATATAAACCCTTTATTTGATGTTTGAAAACTGCTATTCAGAGCTCCAGCAGAATCTTAGAAAACGTCATTCTCTCAGTCTGAGAACATCAGTTTGAGACAATGTTTCAGGTTAAACATAACTTTTGAAAACAGCTTTGAATAAGTTTTTCTCTTGTTTATTTCAGATGCAAATTGATATATATAGCTATATAAATCCTTTATTTGATGTTTGAAAACTGCTATTCAGAGCTTCAGCAGAATCTTGGAAAACGTCATTCTCTCAGCCTGTGAAGATCAGTTTGAGACAATATTTCAGGTTAAACATAACTTTTGAAAACAGCTTCGAATAAATGTTTCTCTTGTTTATTTCAGATGCAAATTGTTATATATAGCTATATAAACCCTTTATTTGATGTTTGAAAACTGCTATTCAGAGCTCCAGCAGAATCTTAGAAAACGTCATTCTCTCGGTCTGAGAACATCAGTTTGAGACAATATTTCAGGTTAAACATAACTTTTGAAAACAGCTTCGAATAAGTGTTTCTCTTGTTTATTTCAGATGCAAATTGATATATATAGCTATATAAACCCTTTATTTGATGTTTGAAAACTGCTATTCAGAGCTCCAGCAGAATCTTAGAAAACGTCATTCTCTCGGTCTGAGAACATCAGTTTGAGACAATATTTCAGGTTAAACATAACTTTTGAAACCAGCTTCGAATAAGTGTTTCTCTTGTTTATTTCAGATGCAAATTGATATATATAGCTATATAAACCCTTTATTTGATGTTTGAAAACTGCTATTCAGAGCTCCAGCAGAATCTTAGAAAACGTCATTCTCTCAGTCTGAGAACATCATTTTGAGACAATGTTTCAGGTTAAACATAACTTTTGAAAACAGCTTTGAATAAGTTTTTCTCTTGTTTATTTCAGATGCAAATTGATATATATAGCTATATAAATCCTTTATTTGATGTTTGAAAACTGCTATTCAGAGCTCCAGCAGAATTTTAGAAAACGTCATTCTCTCAGTCTGAGAACATCAGTTTGAGACAATATTTCAGGTTAAACATAACTTTTGAAAACAGCTTCGAATAAGTGTTTCTCTTGTTTATTTCAGATGCAAATTGTTATATATAGCTATATAAACCCTTTATTTGATGTTTGAAAACTGCTATTCAGAGCTCCAGCAGAATCTTAGAAAACGTCATTCTCTCAGTCTGAGAACATCAGTTTGAGACAATGTTTCAGGTTAAACATAACTTTTGAAAACAGCTTTGAATAAGTTTTTCTCTTGTTTATTTCAGATGCAAATTGATATATATAGCTATATAAATCCTTTATTTGATGTTTGAAAACTGCTATTCAGAGCTTCAGCAGAATCTTGGAAAACGTCATTCTCTCAGCCTGTGAAGATCAGTTTGAGACAATATTTCAGGTTAAACATAACTTTTGAAAACAGCTTCGAATAAATGTTTCTCTTGTTTATTTCAGATGCAAATTGTTATATATAGCTATATAAACCCTTTATTTGATGTTTGAAAACTGCTATTCAGAGCTCCAGCAGAATCTTAGAAAACGTCATTCTCTCGGTCTGAGAACATCAGTTTGAGACAATATTTCAGGTTAAACATAACTTTTGAAAACAGCTTTGAATAAGTTTTTCTCTTGTTTATTTCAGATGCAAATTGATATATATAGCTATATAAATCCTTTATTTGATGTTTGAAAACTGCTATTCAGAGCTTCAGCAGAATCTTGGAAAACGTCATTCTCTCAGCCTGTGAAGATCAGTTTGAGACAATATTTCAAGGTTAAACATAACTTTTGAAAACAGCTTCGAATAAATGTTTCTCTTGTTTATTTCAGATGCAAATTGTTATATATAGCTATATAAACCCTTTATTTGATGTTTGAAAACTGCTATTCAGAGCTCCAGCAGAATCTTAGAAAACGTCATTCTCTCGGTCTGAGAACATCAGTTTGAGACAATATTTCAGGTTAAACATAACTTTTGAAAACAGCTTCGAATAAGTGTTTCTCTTGTTTATTTCTGATGCAAATTGATATATATAGCTATATAAACCCTTTATTTGATGTTTGAAAACTGTTATTCAGAGCTCCAGCAGAATCTTGGAAAACGTCATTCTCTCAGCCTGTGAAGATCAGTTTGAGACAGTATTTCATGTTAAACATAACTTTTGAAAACAGCTTCGAATAAGTGTTTCTCTTGTTTATTTCAGATGCAAATTGATATATATAGCTATATAAACCCTTTATTTGATGTTTGAAAACTGCTATTCAGAGCTCCAGCAGAATCTTAGAAAACGTCATTCTCTCGGTCTGAGAACATCAGTTTGAGACAATATTTCAGGTTAAACATAACTTTTGAAAACAGCTTCGAATAAGTGTTTCTCTTGTTTATTTCTGATGCAAATTGATATATATAGCTATATAAACCCTTTATTTGATGTTTGAAAACTGCTATTCAGAGTTCCAGCAGAATCTTAGAAAACGTCATTCTCTCGGTCTGAGAACATCAGTTTGAGACAATATTTCAGGTTAAACATAACTTTTGAAACCAGCTTCGAATAAGTGTTTCTCTTGTTTATTTCAGATGCAAATTGATATATATAACTATATAAGCCCTTTATTTGATGTTTGAAAACTGCTATTCAGAGCTTCAGCAGAATCTTGGAAAACGTCATTCTCTCAGCCTGTGAAGATCAGTTTGAGACAATATTTCAGGTTAAACATAACTTTTGAAAACAGCTTCGAATAAATGTTTCTCTTGTTTATTTCAGATGCAAATTGTTATATATAGCTATATAAACCCTTTATTTGATGTTTGAAAACTGCTATTCAGAGCTCCAGCAGAATCTTAGAAAACGTCATTCTCTCAGTCTGAGAACATCAGTTTGAGACAATATTTCAGGTTAAACATAACTTTTGAAAACAGCTTCGAATAAGTGTTTCTCTTGTTTATTTCTGATGCAAATTGATATATATAGCTATATAAACCCTTTATTTGATGTTTGAAAACTGCTATTCAGAGCTCCAGCAGAATCTTAGAAAACGTCATTCTCTCGGTCTGAGAACATCAGTTTGAGACAATATTTCAGGTTAAACATAACTTTTGAAAACAGCTTTGAATAAGTTTTTCTCTTGTTTATTTCAGATGCAAATTGATATATATAGCTATATAAATCCTTTATTTGATGTTTGAAAACTGCTATTCAGAGCTTCAGCAGAATCTTGGAAAACGTCATTCTCTCAGCCTGTGAAGATCAGTTTGAGACAATATTTCAGGTTAAACATAACTTTTGAAAACAGCTTCGAATAAATGTTTCTCTTGTTTATTTCAGATGCAAATTGTTATATATAGCTATATAAACCCTTTATTTGATGTTTGAAAACTGCTATTCAGAGCTCCAGCAGAATCTTAGAAAACGTCATTCTCTCGGTCTGAGAACATCAGTTTGAGACAATATTTCAGGTTAAACATAACTTTTGAAAACAGCTTCGAATAAGTGTTTCTCTTGTTTATTTCTGATGCAAATTGATATATATAGCTATATAAACCCTTTATTTGATGTTTGAAAACTGTTATTCAGAGCTCCAGCAGAATCTTGGAAAACGTCATTCTCTCAGCCTGTGAAGATCAGTTTGAGACAGTATTTCATGTTAAACATAACTTTTGAAAACAGCTTCGAATAAGTGTTTCTCTTGTTTATTTCAGATGCAAATTGATATATATAGCTATATAAACCCTTTATTTGATGTTTGAAAACTGCTATTCAGAGCTCCAGCAGAATCTTAGAAAACGTCATTCTCTCGGTCTGAGAACATCAGTTTGAGACAATATTTCAGGTTAAACATAACTTTTGAAAACAGCTTCGAATAAGTGTTTCTCTTGTTTATTTCAGATGCAAATTGATATATATAGCTATATAAACCCTTTATTTGATGTTTGAAAACTGCTATTCAGAGCTCCAGCAGAATCTTAGAAAACGTCATTCTCTCGGTCTGAGAACATCAGTTTGAGACAATATTTCAGGTTAAACATAACTTTTGAAAACAGCTTCGAATAAGTGTTTCTCTTGTTTATTTCTGATGCAAATTGATATATATAGCTATATAAACCCTTTATTTGATGTTTGAAAACTGCTATTCAGAGCTCCAGCAGAATCTTAGAAAACGTCATTCTCTCGGTCTGAGAACATCAGTTTGAGACAATATTTCAGGTTAAACATAACTTTTGAAACCAGCTTCGAATAAGTGTTTCTCTTGTTTATTTCAGATGCAAATTGATATATATAACTATATAAGCCCTTTATTTGATGTTTGAAAACTGCTATTCAGAGCTTCAGCAGAATCTTGGAAAACGTCATTCTCTCAGCCTGTGAAGATCAGTTTGAGACAATATTTCAGGTTAAACATAACTTTTGAAAACACCTTCGAATAAATGTTTCTCTTGTTTATTTCAGATGCAAATTGTTATATATAGCTATATAAACCCTTTATTTGATGTTTGAAAACTGCTATTCAGAGCTCCAGCAGAATCTTAGAAAACGTCATTCTCTCAGTCTGAGAACATCAGTTTGAGACAATATTTCAGGTTAAACATAACTTCTGAAAACAGCTTCGAATAAGTGTTTCTCTTGTTTATTTCAGATGCAAATTGATATATATAGCTATATAAACCCTTTATTTGATGTTTTAAAACTGTTATTCAGAGCTCCAGCAGAATCTTGGAAAACGTCATTCTCTCAGTCTGAGAAGATCAGTTTGAGACAATATTTCAGGTTAAACATAACTTTTGAAAACAGCTTCGAATAAATGTTTCTCTTGTTTATTTCAGATGCAAATTGATATATATAGCTATATAAACCCTTTATTTGATGTTTGAAAACTGCTATTCAGAGCTCCAGCAGAATCTTAGAAAACGTCATTCTCTCAGTCTGAGAACATCAGTTTGAGACAATGTTTCAGGTTAAACATAACTTTTGAAAACAGCTTCGAATAAGTGTTTCTCTTGTTTATTTCAGATGCAAATTGATATATATAGCTATATAAACCCTTTATTTGATGTTTTAAAACTGTTATTCAGAGCTCCAGCAGAATCTTGGAAAACGTCATTCTCTCAGTCTGAGAAGATCAGTTTGAGACAATATTTCAGGTTAAACATAACTTTTGAAAACAGCTTCGAATAAATGTTTCTCTTGTTTATTTCAGATGCAAATTGATATATATAGCTATATAAATCCTTTATTTGATGTTTGAAAACTGCTATTCAGAGCTTCAGCAGAATCTTGGAAAACGTCATTCTCTCAGCCTGTGAAGATCAGTTTGAGACAATATTTCAGGTTAAACATAACTTTTGAAAACAGCTTCGAATAAATGTTTCTCTTGTTTATTTCAGATGCAAATTGTTATATATAGCTATATAAACCCTTTATTTGATGTTTGAAAACTGCTATTCAGAGCTCCAGCAGAATCTTAGAAAACGTCATTCTCTCGGTCTGAGAACATCAGTTTGAGACAATATTTCAGGTTAAACATAACTTTTGAAAACAGCTTCGAATAAGTGTTTCTCTTGTTTATTTCAGATGCAAATTGATATATATAGCTATATAAACCCTTTATTTGATGTTTGAAAACTGCTATTCAGAGCTCCAGCAGAATCTTAGAAAACGTCATTCTCTCAGTCTGAGAACATCAGTTTGAGACAATATTTCAGGTTAAACATAACTTCTGAAAACAGCTTCGAATAAGTGTTTCTCTTGTTTATTTCAGATGCAAATTGATATATATAGCTATATAAACCCTTTATTTGATGTTTTAAAACTGTTATTCAGAGCTCCAGCAGAATCTTGGAAAACGTCATTCTCTCAGTCTGAGAAGATCAGTTTGAGACAATATTTCAGGTTAAACATAACTTTTGAAAACAGCTTCGAATAAATGTTTCTCTTGTTTATTTCAGATGCAAATTGATATATATAGCTATATAAACCCTTTATTTGATGTTTGAAAACTGCTATTCAGAGCTCCAGCAGAATCTTAGAAAACGTCATTCTCTCAGTCTGAGAACATCAGTTTGAGACAATGTTTCAGGTTAAACATAACTTTTGAAAACAGCTTCGAATAAGTGTTTCTCTTGTTTATTTCAGATGCAAATTGATATATATAGCTATATAAACCCTTTATTTGATGTTTTAAAACTGTTATTCAGAGCTCCAGCAAAATCTTGGAAAACGTCATTCTCTCAGTCTGAGAAGATCAGTTTGAGACAATATTTCAGGTTAAACATAACTTTTGAAAACAGCTTCGAATAAATGTTTCTCTTGTTTATTTCAGATGCAAATTGATATATATAGCTATATAAATCCTTTATTTGATGTTTGAAAACTGCTATTCAGAGCTTCAGCAGAATCTTGGAAAACGTCATTCTCTCAGCCTGTGAAGATCAGTTTGAGACAATATTTCAGGTTAAACATAACTTTTGAAAACAGCTTCGAATAAATGTTTCTCTTGTTTATTTCAGATGCAAATTGTTATATATAGCTATATAAACCCTTTATTTGATGTTTGAAAACTGCTATTCAGAGCTCCAGCAGAATCTTAGAAAACGTCATTCTCTCGGTCTGAGAACATCAGTTTGAGACAATATTTCAGGTTAAACATAACTTTTGAAAACAGCTTCGAATAAGTGTTTCTCTTGTTTATTTCAGATGCAAATTGATATATATAGCTATATAAACCCTTTATTTGATGTTTGAAAACTGCTATTCAGAGCTCCAGCAGAATCTTAGAAAACGTCATTCTCTCAGTCTGAGAACATCAGTTTGAGACAATATTTCAGGTTAAACATAACTTTTGAAAACAGCTTCGAATAAATGTTTCTCTTGTTTATTTCAGATGCAAATTGATATATATAGCTATATAAATCCTTTATTTGATGTTTGAAAACTGCTATTCAGAGCTTCAGCAGAATCTTGGAAAACGTCATTCTCTCAGCCTGTGAAGATCAGTTTGAGACAATATTTCAGGTTAAACATAACTTTTGAAAACAGCTTCGAATAAATGTTTCTCTTGTTTATTTCAGATGCAAATTGTTATATATAGCTATATAAACCCTTTATTTGATGTTTGAAAACTGCTATTCAGAGCTCCAGCAGAATCTTAGAAAACGTCATTCTCTCGGTCTGAGAACATCAGTTTGAGACAATATTTCAGGTTAAACATAACTTTTGAAAACAGCTTCGAATAAGTGTTTCTCTTGTTTATTTCTGATGCAAATTGATATATATAGCTATATAAACCCTTTATTTGATGTTTGAAAACTGTTATTCAGAGCTCCAGCAGAATCTTGGAAAACGTCATTCTCTCAGCCTGTGAAGATCAGTTTGAGACAGTATTTCATGTTAAACATAACTTTTGAGAACAGCTTCGAATAAGTGTTTCTCTTGTTTATTTCAGATGCAAATTGATATATATAGCTATATAAACCCTTTATTTGATGTTTGAAAACTGCTATTCAGAGCTCCAGCAGAATCTTAGAAAACGTCATTCTCTCGGTCTGAGAACATCAGTTTGAGACAATATTTCAGGTTAAACATAACTTTTGAAAACAGCTTCGAATAAGTGTTTCTCTTGTTTATTTCAGATGCAAATTGATATATATAGCTATATAAACCCTTTATTTGATGTTTGAAAACTGCTATTCAGAGCTCCAGCAGAATCTTAGAAAACGTCATTCTCTCGGTCTGAGAACATCAGTTTGAGACAATATTTCAGGTTAAACATAACTTTTGAAACCAGCTTCGAATAAGTGTTTCTCTTGTTTATTTCAGATGCAAATTGATATATATAGCTATATAAGCCCTTTATTTGATGTTTGAAAACTGCTATTCAGAGCTTCAGCAGAATCTTGGAAAACGTCATTCTCTCAGCCTGTGAAGATCAGTTTGAGACAATATTTCAGGTTTAACATAACTTTTGAAAACAGCTTCGAATAAATGTTTCTCTTGTTTATTTCAGATGCAAATTGTTATATATAGCTATATAAACCCTTTATTTGATGTTTGAAAACTGCTATTCAGAGCTCCAGCAGAATCTTAGAAAACGTCATTCTCTCGGTCTGAGAACATCAGTTTGAGACAATATTTCAGGTTAAAGATAACTTTTGAAAACAGCTTCGAATAAGTGTTTCTCTTGTTTATTTCTGATGCAAATTGATATATATAGCTATATAAACCCTTTATTTGATGTTTGAAAACTGTTATTCAGAGCTCCAGCAGAATCTTGGAAAACGTCATTCTCTCAGCCTGTGAAGATCAGTTTGAGACAGTATTTCATGTTAAACATAACTTTTGAAAACAGCTTCGAATAAGTGTTTCTCTTGTTTATTTCAGATGCGAATTGATATATATAGCTATATAAACCCTTTATTTGATGTTTGAAAACTGCTATTCAGAGCTCCAGCAGAATCTTAGAAAACGTCATTCTCTCGGTCTGAGAACATCAGTTTGAGACAATATTTCAGGTTAAACATAACTTTTGAAAACAGCTTCGAATAAATGTTTCTCTTGTTTATTTCAGATGCAAATTGTTATATATAGCTATATAAACCCTTTATTTGATGTTTGAAAACTGCTATTCAGAGTTCCAGCAGAATCTTAGAAAACGTCATTCTCTCGGTCTGAGAACATCAGTTTGAGACAATATTTCAGGTTAAACATAACTTTTGAAACCAGCTTCGAATAAGTGTTTCTCTTGTTTATTTCAGATGCAAATTGATATATATAACTATATAAGCCCTTTATTTGATGTTTGAAAACTGCTATTCAGAGCTTCAGCAGAATCTTGGAAAACGTCATTCTCTCAGCCTGTGAAGATCAGTTTGAGACAATATTTCAGGTTAAACATAACTTTTGAAACCAGCTTCGAATAAGTGTTTCTCTTGTTTATTTCAGATGCAAATTTATATATAACTATATAAGCCCTTTATTTGCTGTTTGAAAACTGCTATTCAGAGCTTCAGCAGAATCTTGGAAAACGTCATTCTCTCAGTCTGAGAAGATCAGTTTGAGACAATATTTCAGGTTAAACATAACTTTTGAAAACAGCTTCGAATAAATGTTTCTCTTGTTTATTTCAGATGCAAATTGTTATATATAGCTATATAAACCCTTTATTTGATGTTTGAAAACTGCTATTCAGAGCTCCAGCAGAATCTTAGAAAACGTCATTCTCTCGGTCTGAGAACATCAGTTTGAGACAATATTTCAGGTTAAACATAACTTTTGAAAACAGCTTCGAATAAGTGTTTCTCTTGTTTATTTCAGATTCAAATTGATATATATAGCTATATAAACCCTTTATTTGATGTTTGAAAACTGCTATTCAGAGCTCCAGCAGAATCTTAGAAAACGTCATTCTCTCGGTCTGAGAACATCAGTTTGAGACAATATTTCAGGTTAAACATAACTTTTGAAAACAGCTTCGAATAAGTGTTTCTCTTGTTTATTTCAGATGCAAATTGATATATATAGCTATATAAACCCTTTATTTGATGTTTGAAAACTGCTATTCAGAGCTCCAGCAGAATCTTAGAAAACGTCATTCTCTCGGTCTGAGAACATCAGTTTGAGACAATATTTCAGGTTAAACATAACTTTTGAAACCAGCTTCGAATAAGTGTTTCTCTTGTTTATTTCAGATGCAAATTGATATATATAGCTATATAAGCCCTTTATTTGATGTTTGAAAACTGCTATTCAGAGCTTCAGCAGAATCTTGGAAAACGTCATTCTCTCAGCCTGTGAAGATCAGTTTGAGACAATATTTCAGGTTTAACATAACTTTTGAAAACAGCTTCGAATAAATGTTTCTCTTGTTTATTTCAGATGCAAATTGTTATATATAGCTATATAAACCCTTTATTTGATGTTTGAAAACTGCTATTCAGAGCTCCAGCAGAATCTTAGAAAACGTCATTCTCTCGGTCTGAGAACATCAGTTTGAGACAATATTTCAGGTTAAACATAACTTTTGAAAACAGCTTCGAATAAATGTTTCTCTTGTTTATTTCAGATGCAAATTGTTATATATAGCTATATAAACCCTTTATTTGATGTTTGAAAACTGCTATTCAGAGCTCCAGCAGAATCTTAGAAAACGTCATTCTCTCAGTCTGAGAAGATCAGTTTGAGACAATATTTCAGGTTAAACATAACTTTTGAAAACAGCTTCGAATAAATGTTTCTCTTGTTTATTTCAGATGCAAATTGATATATATAGCTATATAAACCCTTTATTTGATGTTTGAAAACTGCTATTCAGAGCTCCAGCAGAATCTTAGAAAACGTCATTCTCTCAGTCTGAGAACATCAGTTTGAGACAATGTTTCAGGTTAAACATAACTTTTGAAAACAGCTTTGAATAAGTTTTTCTCTTGTTTATTTCAGATGCAAATTGATATATATAGCTATATAAATCCTTTATTTGATGTTTGAAAACTGCTATTCAGAGCTTCAGCAGAATCTTGGAAAACGTCATTCTCTCAGCCTGTGAAGATCAGTTTGAGACAATATTTCAGGTTAAACATAACTTTTGAAAACAGCTTCGAATAAATGTTTCTCTTGTTTATTTCAGATGCAAATTGTTATATATAGCTATATAAACCCTTTATTTGATGTTTGAAAACTGCTATTCAGAGCTCCAGCAGAATCTTAGAAAACGTCATTCTCTCGGTCTGAGAACATCAGTTTGAGACAATATTTCAGGTTAAACATAACTTTTGAAAACAGCTTCGAATAAGTGTTTCTCTTGTTTATTTCAGATGCAAATTGATATATATAGCTATATAAACCCTTTATTTGATGTTTGAAAACTGCTATTCAGAGCTTCAGCAGAATCTTGGAAAACGTCATTCTCTCAGCCTGTGAAGATCAGTTTGAGACAATATTTCGGTTAAACATAACTTTTGAAAACAGCTTCGAATAAATGTTTCTCTTGTTTATTTCAGATGCAAATTGTTATATATAGCTATATAAACCCTTTATTTGATGTTTTAAAACTGTTATTCAGAGCTCCAGCAGAATCTTGGAAAACGTCATTCTCTCAGTCTGAGAAGATCAGTTTGAGACAATATTTCAGGTTAAACATAACTTTTGAAAACAGCTTCGAATAAATGTTTCTCTTGTTTATTTCAGATGCAAATTGATATATATAGCTATATAAACCCTTTATTTGATGTTTGAAAACTGCTATTCAGAGCTCCAGCAGAATCTTAGAAAACGTCATTCTCTCAGTCTGAGAACATCAGTTTGAGACAATGTTTCAGGTTAAACATAACTTTTGAAAACAGCTTCGAATAAGTGTTTCTCTTGTTTATTTCAGATGCAAATTGATATATATAGCTATATAAACCCTTTATTTGATGTTTTAAAACTGTTATTCAGAGCTCCAGCAGAATCTTGGAAAACGTCATTCTCTCAGTCTGAGAAGATCAGTTTGAGACAATATTTCAGGTTAAACATAACTTTTGAAAACAGCTTCGAATAAATGTTTCTCTTGTTTATTTCAGATGCAAATTGATATATATAGCTATATAAATCCTTTATTTGATGTTTGAAAACTGCTATTCAGAGCTTCAGCAGAATCTTGGAAAACGTCATTCTCTCAGCCTGTGAAGATCAGTTTGAGACAATATTTCAGGTTAAACATAACTTTTGAAAACAGCTTCGAATAAATGTTTCTCTTGTTTATTTCAGATGCAAATTGTTATATATAGCTATATAAACCCTTTATTTGATGTTTGAAAACTGCTATTCAGAGCTCCAGCAGAATCTTAGAAAACGTCATTCTCTCGGTCTGAGAACATCAGTTTGAGACAATATTTCAGGTTAAACATAACTTTTGAAAACAGCTTCGAATAAGTGTTTCTCTTGTTTATTTCAGATGCAAATTGATATATATAGCTATATAAACCCTTTATTTGATGTTTGAAAACTGCTATTCAGAGCTTCAGCAGAATCTTGGAAAACGTCATTCTCTCAGCCTGTGAAGATCAGTTTGAGACAATATTTCAGGTTAAACATAACTTTTGAAAACAGCTTCGAATAAATGTTTCTCTTGTTTATTTCAGATGCAAATTGATATATATAGCTATATAAACCCTTTATTTGATGTTTGAAAACTGCTATTCAGAGCTCCAGCAGAATCTTAGAAAACGTCATTCTCTCGGTCTGAGAACATCAGTTTGAGACAATATTTCAGGTTAAACATAACTTTTGAAAACAGCTTCGAATAAGTGTTTCTCTTGTTTATTTCAGATGCAAATTGATATATATAGCTATATAAACCCTTTATTTGATGTTTGAAAACTGCTATTCAGAGCTCCAGCAGAATCTTAGAAAACGTCATTCTCTCAGTCTGAGAACATCAGTTTGAGACAATATTTCAGGTTAAACATAACTTTTGAAAACAGCTTCGAATAAATGTTTCTCTTGTTTATTTCAGATGCAAATTGATATATATAGCTATATAAATCCTTTATTTGATGTTTGAAAACTGCTATTCAGAGCTTCAGCAGAATCTTGGAAAACGTCATTCTCTCAGCCTGTGAAGATCAGTTTGAGACAATATTTCAGGTTAAACATAACTTTTGAAAACAGCTTCGAATAAATGTTTCTCTTGTTTATTTCAGATGCAAATTGTTATATATAGCTATATAAACCCTTTATTTGATGTTTGAAAACTGCTATTCAGAGCTCCAGCAGAATCTTAGAAAACGTCATTCTCTCGGTCTGAGAACATCAGTTTGAGACAATATTTCAGGTTAAACATAACTTTTGAAAACAGCTTCGAATAAGTGTTTCTCTTGTTTATTTCTGATGCAAATTGATATATATAGCTATATAAACCCTTTATTTGATGTTTGAAAACTGTTATTCAGAGCTCCAGCAGAATCTTGGAAAACGTCATTCTCTCAGCCTGTGAAGATCAGTTTGAGACAGTATTTCATGTTAAACATAACTTTTGAAAACAGCTTCGAATAAGTGTTTCTCTTGTTTATTTCAGATGCAAATTGATATATATAGCTATATAAACCCTTTATTTGATGTTTGAAAAATGCTATTCAGAGCTCCAGCAGAATCTTAGAAAACGTCATTCTCTCGGTCTGAGAACATCAGTTTGAGAGAATATTTCAGGTTAAACATAACTTTTGAAAACAGCTTCGAATAAGTGTTTCTCTTGTTTATTTCTGATGCAAATTGATATATATAGCTATATAAACCCTTTATTTGATGTTTGAAAACTGCTATTCAGAGCTCCAGCAGAATCTTAGAAAACGTCATTCTC
This sequence comes from Callionymus lyra, assembly GCF_982586985.1. NCBI lineage: Eukaryota > Metazoa > Chordata > Actinopteri > Syngnathiformes > Callionymidae > Callionymus > Callionymus lyra. The sequence goes on along the minus strand of NW_028258549.1, from coordinate 246,303 downwards.
TCGGTCTGAGAACATCAGTTTGAGACAATATTTCAGGTTAAACATAACTTTTGAAACCAGCTTCGAATAAGTGTTTCTCTTGTTTATTTCAGATGCAAATTGATATATATAGCTATATAAGCCCTTTATTTGATGTTTGAAAACTGCTATTCAGAGCTTCAGCAGAATCTTGGAAAACGTCATTCTCTCAGCCTGTGAAGATCAGTTTGAGACAATATTTCAGGTTTAACATAACTTTTGAAAACAGCTTCGAATAAATGTTTCTCTTGTTTATTTCAGATGCAAATTGTTATATATAGCTATATAAACCCTTTATTTGATGTTTGAAAACTGCTATTCAGAGCTCCAGCAGAATCTTAGAAAACGTCATTCTCTCGGTCTGAGAACATCAGTTTGAGACAATATTTCAGGTTAAACATAACTTTTGAAAACAGCTTCGAATAAGTGTTTCTCTTGTTTATTTCTGATGCAAATTGATTTATATAGCTATATAAACCCTTTATTTGATGTTTGAAAACTGTTATTCAGAGCTCCAGCAGAATCTTGGAAAACGTCATTCTCTCAGCCTGTGAAGATCAGTTTGAGACAGTATTTCATGTTAAACATAACTTTTGAAAACAGCTTCGAATAAGTGTTTCTCTTGTTTATTTCAGATGCAAATTGATATATATAGCTATATAAACCCTTTATTTGATGTTTGAAAACTGCTATTCAGAGCTCCAGCAGAATCTTAGAAAACGTCATTCTCTCGGTCTGAGAACATCAGTTTGAGACAATATTTCAGGTTAAACATAACTTTTGAAACCAGCTTCGAATAAGTGTTTCTCTTGTTTATTTCAGATGCAAATTGATATATATAGCTATATAAACCCTTTATTTGATGTTTGAAAACTGCTATTCAGAGCTTCAGCAGAATCTTGGAAAACGTCATTCTCTCAGCCTGTGAAGATCAGTTTGAGACAATATTTCAGGTTAAACATAACTTTTGAAAACAGCTTCGAATAAATGTTTCTCTTGTTTATTTCAGATGCAAATTGATATATATAGCTATATAAACCCTTTATTTGATGTTTGAAAACTGCTATTCAGAGCTCCAGCAGAATCTTAGAAAACGTCATTCTCTCGGTCTGAGAACATCAGTTTGAGACAATATTTCAGGTTAAACATAACTTTTGAAAACAGCTTCGAATAAGTGTTTCTCTTGTTTATTTCAGATGCAAATTGATATATATAGCTATATAAACCCTTTATTTGATGTTTGAAAACTGCTATTCAGAGCTCCAGCAGAATCTTAGAAAACGTCATTCTCTCAGTCTGAGAACATCAGTTTGAGACAATATTTCAGGTTAAACATAACTTTTGAAAACAGCTTCGAATAAATGTTTCTCTTGTTTATTTCAGATGCAAATTGATATATATAGCTATATAAATCCTTTATTTGATGTTTGAAAACTGCTATTCAGAGCTTCAGCAGAATCTTGGAAAACGTCATTCTCTCAGCCTGTGAAGATCAGTTTGAGACAATATTTCAGGTTAAACATAACTTTTGAAAACAGCTTCGAATAAATGTTTCTCTTGTTTATTTCAGATGCAAATTGTTATATATAGCTATATAAACCCTTTATTTGATGTTTGAAAACTGCTATTCAGAGCTCCAGCAGAATCTTAGAAAACGTCATTCTCTCGGTCTGAGAACATCAGTTTGAGACAATATTTCAGGTTAAACATAACTTTTGAAAACAGCTTCGAATAAGTGTTTCTCTTGTTTATTTCTGATGCAAATTGATATATATAGCTATATAAACCCTTTATTTGATGTTTGAAAACTGTTATTCAGAGCTCCAGCAGAATCTTGGAAAACGTCATTCTCTCAGCCTGTGAAGATCAGTTTGAGACAGTATTTCATGTTAAACATAACTTTTGAAAACAGCTTCGAATAAGTGTTTCTCTTGTTTATTTCAGATGCAAATTGATATATATAGCTATATAAACCCTTTATTTGATGTTTGAAAAATGCTATTCAGAGCTCCAGCAGAATCTTAGAAAACGTCATTCTCTCGGTCTGAGAACATCAGTTTGAGAGAATATTTCAGGTTAAACATAACTTTTGAAAACAGCTTCGAATAAGTGTTTCTCTTGTTTATTTCTGATGCAAATTGATATATATAGCTATATAAACCCTTTATTTGATGTTTGAAAACTGCTATTCAGAGCTCCAGCAGAATCTTAGAAAACGTCATTCTCTCGGTCTGAGAACATCAGTTTGAGACAATATTTCAGGTTAAACATAACTTTTGAAACCAGCTTCGAATAAGTGTTTCTCTTGTTTATTTCAGATGCAAATTGATATATATAGCTATATAAGCCCTTTATTTGATGTTTGAAAACTGCTATTCAGAGCTTCAGCAGAATCTTGGAAAACGTCATTCTCTCAGCCTGTGAAGATCAGTTTGAGACAATATTTCAGGTTTAACATAACTTTTGAAAACAGCTTCGAATAAATGTTTCTCTTGTTTATTTCAGATGCAAATTGTTATATATAGCTATATAAACCCTTTATTTGATGTTTGAAAACTGCTATTCAGAGCTCCAGCAGAATCTTAGAAAACGTCATTCTCTCGGTCTGAGAACATCAGTTTGAGACAATATTTCAGGTTAAACATAACTTTTGAAAACAGCTTCGAATAAGTGTTTCTCTTGTTTATTTCTGATGCAAATTGATATATATAGCTATATAAACCCTTTATTTGATGTTTGAAAACTGTTATTCAGAGCTCCAGCAGAATCTTGGAAAACGTCATTCTCTCAGCCTGTGAAGATCAGTTTGAGACAGTATTTCATGTTAAACATAACTTTTGAAAACAGCTTCGAATAAGTGTTTCTCTTGTTTATTTCAGATGCAAATTGATATATATAGCTATATAAACCCTTTATTTGATGTTTGAAAACTGCTATTCAGAGCTCCAGCAGAATCTTAGAAAACGTCATTCTCTCGGTCTGAGAACATCAGTTTGAGACAATATTTCAGGTTAAACATAACTTTTGAAACCAGCTTCGAATAAGTGTTTCTCTTGTTTATTTCAGATGCAAATTGATATATATAACTATATAAGCCCTTTATTTGATGTTTGAAAACTGCTATTCAGAGCTTCAGCAGAATCTTGGAAAACGTCATTCTCTCAGCCTGTGAAGATCAGTTTGAGACAATATTTCAGGTTAAACATAACTTTTGAAAACAGCTTCGAATAAATGTTTCTCTTGTTTATTTCAGATGCAAATTGTTATATATAGCTATATAAACCCTTTATTTGATGTTTGAAAACTGCTATTCAGAGCTCCAGCAGAATCTTAGAAAACGTCATTCTCTCAGTCTGAGAACATCAGTTTGAGACAATATTTCAGGTTAAACATAACTTTTGAAAACAGCTTCGAATAAGTGTTTCTCTTGTTTATTTCAGATGCAAATTGATATATATAGCTATATAAACCCTTTATTTGATGTTTTATAACTGTTATTCAGAGCTCCAGCAGAATCTTGGAAAACGTCATTCTCTCAGTCTGAGAAGATCAGTTTGAGACAATATTTCAGGTTAAACATAACTTTTGAAAACAGCTTCGAATAAATGTTTCTCTTATTTATTTCAGATGCAAATTGATATATATAGCTATATAAACCCTTTATTTGATGTTTGAAAACTGCTATTCAGAGCTCCAGCAGAATCTTAGAAAACGTCATTCTCTCAGTCTGAGAACATCAGTTTGAGACAATGTTTCAGGTTAAACATAACTTTTGAAAACAGCTTTGAATAAGTTTTTCTCTTGTTTATTTCAGATGCAAATTGATATATATAGCTATATAAATCCTTTATTTGATGTTTGAAAACTGCTATTCAGAGCTTCAGCAGAATCTTGGAAAACGTCATTCTCTCAGCCTGTGAAGATCAGTTTGAGACAATATTTCAGGTTAAACATAACTTTTGAAAACAGCTTCGAATAAATGTTTCTCTTGTTTATTTCAGATGCAAATTGTTATATATAGCTATATAAACCCTTTATTTGATGTTTGAAAACTGCTATTCAGAGCTCCAGCAGAATCTTAGAAAACGTCATTCTCTCGGTCTGAGAACATCAGTTTGAGACAATATTTCAGGTTAAACATAACTTTTGAAAACAGCTTCGAATAAGTGTTTCTCTTGTTTATTTCAGATGCAAATTGATATATATAGCTATATAAACCCTTTATTTGATGTTTGAAAACTGCTATTCAGAGCTTCAGCAGAATCTTGGAAAACGTCATTCTCTCAGCCTGTGAAGATCAGTTTGAGACAATATTTCAGGTTAAACATAACTTTTGAAAACAGCTTCGAATGAATGTTTCTCTTGTTTATTTCAGATGCAAATTGATATATATAGCTATATAAACCCTTTATTTGATGTTTGAAAACTGCTATTCAGAGCTCCAGCAGAATCTTAGAAAACGTCATTCTCTCGGTCTGAGAACATCAGTTTGAGACAATATTTCAGGTTAAACATAACTTTTGAAAACAGCTTCGAATAAGTGTTTCTCTTGTTTATTTCAGATGCAAATTGATATATATAGCTATATAAACCCTTTATTTGATGTTTGAAAACTGCTATTCAGAGCTCCAGCAGAATCTTAGAAAACGTCATTCTCTCAGTCTGAGAACATCAGTTTGAGACAATATTTCAGGTTAAACATAACTTTTGAAAACAGCTTCGAATAAATGTTTCTCTTGTTTATTTCAGATGCAAATTGATATATATAGCTATATAAATCCTTTATTTGATGTTTGAAAACTGCTATTCAGAGCTTCAGCAGAATCTTGGAAAACGTCATTCTCTCAGCCTGTGAAGATCAGTTTGAGACAATATTTCAGGTTAAACATAACTTTTGAAAACAGCTTCGAATAAATGTTTCTCTTGTTTATTTCAGATGCAAATTGTTATATATAGCTATATAAACCCTTTATTTGATGTTTGAAAACTGCTATTTAGAGCTCCAGCAGAATCTTAGAAAACGTCATTCTCTCGGTCTGAGAACATCAGTTTGAGACAATATTTCAGGTTAAACATAACTTTTGAAAACAGCTTCGAATAAGTGTTTCTCTTGTTTATTTCTGATGCAAATTGATATATATAGCTATATAAACCCTTTATTTGATGTTTGAAAACTGTTATTCAGAGCTCCAGCAGAATCTTGGAAAACGTCATTCTCTCAGCCTGTGAAGATCAGTTTGAGACAGTATTTCATGTTAAACATAACTTTTGAAAACAGCTTCGAATAAGTGTTTCTCTTGTTTATTTCAGATGCAAATTGATATATATAGCTATATAAACCCTTTATTTGATGTTTGAAAACTGCTATTCAGAGCTCCAGCAGAATCTTAGAAAACGTCATTCTCTCGGTCTGAGAACATCAGTTTGAGACAATATTTCAGGTTAAACATAACTTTTGAAAACAGCTTCGAATAAGTGTTTCTCTTGTTTATTTCTGATGCAAATTGATATATATAGCTATATAAACCCTTTATTTGATGTTTGAAAACTGCTATTCAGAGCTCCAGCAGAATCTTAGAAAACGTCATTCTCTCGGTCTGAGAACATCAGTTTGAGACAATATTTCAGGTTAAACATAACTTTTGAAACCAGATTCGAATAAGTGTTTCTCTTGTTTATTTCAGATGCAAATTGATATATATAGCTATATAAGCCCTTTATTTGATGTTTGAAAACTGCTATTCAGAGCTTCAGCAGAATCTTGGAAAACGTCATTCTCTCAGCCTGTGAAGATCAGTTTGAGACAATATTTCAGGTTTAACATAACTTTTGAAAACAGCTTTGAATAAATGTTTCTCTTGTTTATTTCAGATGCAAATTGTTATATATAGCTATATAAACCCTTTATTTGATGTTTGAAAACTGCTATTCAGAGCTCCAGCAGAATCTTAGAAAACGTCATTCTCTCAGTCTGAGAACATCAGTTTGAGACAATATTTCAGGTTAAACATAACTTTTGAAAACAGCTTCGAATAAGTGTTTCTCTTGTTTATTTCAGATGCAAATTGATATATATAGCTATATAAATCCTTTATTTGATGTTTGAAAACTGCTATTCAGAGCTTCAGCAGAATCTTGGAAAACGTCATTCTCTCAGACTGTGAAGATCAGTTTGAGACAATATTTCAGGTTAAACATAACTTTTGAAAACAGCTTCGAATAAATGTTTCTCTTGTTTATTTCAGATGCAAATTGATATATATAGCTATATAAACCCTTTATTTGATGTTTGAAAACTGCTATTCAGAGCTCCAGCAGAATCTTAGAAAACGTCATTCTCTCGGTCTGAGAACATCAGTTTGAGACAATATTTCAGGTTAAACATAACTTTTGAAAACAGCTTCGAATAAGTGTTTCTCTTGTTTATTTCTGATGCAAATTGATATATATAGCTATATAAACCCTTTATTTGATGTTTGAAAACTGCTATTCAGAGCTCCAGCAGAATCTTAGAAAACGTCATTCTCTCGGTCTGAGAACATCAGTTTGAGACAATATTTCAGGTTAAACATAACTTTTGAAAACAGCTTCGAATAAATGTTTCTCTTGTTTATTTCAGATGCAAATTGTTATATATAGCTATATAAACCCTTTATTTGATGTTTGAAAACTGCTATTCAGAGTTCCAGCAGAATCTTAGAAAACGTCATTCTCTCGGTCTGAGAACATCAGTTTGAGACAATATTTCAGGTTAAACATAACTTTTGAAACCAGCTTCGAATAAGTGTTTCTCTTGTTTATTTCAGATGCAAATTGATATATATAACTATATAAGACCTTTATTTGATGTTTGAAAACTGCTATTCAGAGCTTCAGCAGAATCTTGGAAAACGTCATTCTCTCAGCCTGTGAAGATCAGTTTGAGACAATATTTCAGGTTAAACATAACTTTTGAAACCAGCTTCGAATAAGTGTTTCTCTTATTTATTTCAGATGCAAATTGATATATATAACTATATAAGCCCTTTATTTGATGTTTGAAAACTGCTATTCAGAGCTTCAGCAGAATCTTGGAAAACGTCATTCTCTCAGTCTGAGAAGATCAGTTTGAGACAATATTTCAGGTTAAACATAACTTTTGAAAACAGCTTCGAATAAATGTTTCTCTTGTTTATTTCAGATGCAAATTGTTATATATAGCTATATAAACCCTTTATTTGATGTTTGAAAACTGCTATTCAGAGCTCCAGCAGAATCTTAGAAAACGTCATTCTCTCGGTCTGAGAACATCAGTTTGAGACAATATTTCAGGTTAAACATAACTTTTGAAAACAGCTTCGAATAAGTGTTTCTCTTGTTTATTTCAGATGCAAATTGATATATATAGCTATATAAACCCTTTATTTGATGTTTGAAAACTGCTATTCAGAGCTCCAGCAGAATCTTAGAAAACGTCATTCTCTCGGTCTGAGAACATCAGTTTGAGACAATATTTCAGGTTAAACATAACTTTTGAAAACAGCTTCGAATAAGTGTTTCTCTTGTTTATTTCTGATGCAAATTGATATATATAGCTATATAAACCCTTTATTTGATGTTTGAAAACTGCTATTCAGAGTTCCAGCAGAATCTTAGAAAACGTCATTCTCTCGGTCTGAGAACATCAGTTTGAGACAATATTTCAGGTTAAACATAACTTTTGAAACCAGCTTCGAATAAGTGTTTCTCTTGTTTATTTCAGATGCAAATTGATATATATAACTATATAAGCCCTTTATTTGATGTTTGAAAACTGCTATTCAGAGCTTCAGCAGAATCTTGGAAAACGTCATTCTCTCAGCCTGTGAAGATCAGTTTGAGACAATATTTCAGGTTAAACATAACTTTTGAAAACAGCTTCGAATAAATGTTTCTCTTGTTTATTTCAGATGCAAATTGTTATATATAGCTATATAAACCCTTTATTTGATGTTTGAAAACTGCTATTCAGAGCTCCAGCAGAATCTTAGAAAACGTCATTCTCTCAGTCTGAGAACATCAGTTTGAGACAATATTTCAGGTTAAACATAACTTTTGAAAACAGCTTCGAATAAGTGTTTCTCTTGTTTATTTCAGATGCAAATTGATATATATAGCTATATAAACCCTTTATTTGATGTTTTAAAACTGTTATTCAGAGCTCCAGCAGAATCTTGGAAAACGTCATTCTCTCAGTCTGAGAAGATCAGTTTGAGACAATATTTCAGGTTAAACATAACTTTTGAAAACAGCTTCGAATAAATGTTTCTCTTGTTTATTTCAGATGCAAATTGATATATATAGCTATATAAACCCTTTATTTGATGTTTGAAAACTGCTATTCAGAGCTCCAGCAGAATCTTAGAAAACGTCATTCTCTCAGTCTGAGAACATCAGTTTGAGACAATGTTTCAGGTTAAACATAACTTTTGAAAACAGCTTTGAATAAGTTTTTCTCTTGTTTATTTCAAATGCAAATTGATATATATAGCTATATAAATCCTTTATTTGATGTTTGAAAACTGCTATTCAGAGCTTCAGCAGAATCTTGGAAAACGTCATTCTCTCAGCCTGTGAAGATCAGTTTGAGACAATATTTCAGGTTAAACATAACTTTTGAAAACAGCTTCGAATAAATGTTTCTCTTGTTTATTTCAGATGCAAATTGTTATATATAGCTATATAAACCCTTTATTTGATGTTTGAAAACTGCTATTCAGAGCTCCAGCAGAATCTTAGAAAACGTCATTCTCTCGGTCTGAGAACATCAGTTTGAGACAATATTTCAGGTTAAACATAACTTTTGAAAACAGCTTCGAATAAGTGTTTCTCTTGTTTATTTCTGATGCAAATTGATATATATAGCTATATAAACCCTTTATTTGATGTTTGAAAACTGTTATTCAGAGCTCCAGCAGAATCTTGGAAAACGTCATTCTCTCAGCCTGTGAAGATCAGTTTGAGACAGTATTTCATGTTAAACATAACTTTTGAAAACAGCTTCGAATAAGTGTTTCTATTGTTTATTTCAGATGCAAATTGATATATATAGCTATATAAACCCTTTATTTGATGTTTGAAAACTGCTATTCAGAGCTCCAGCAGAATCTTAGAAAACGTCATTCTCTCGGTCTGAGAACATCAGTTTGAGACAATATTTCAGGTTAAACATAACTTTTGAAAACAGCTTCGAATAAGTGTTTCTCTTGTTTATTTCAGATGCAAATTGATATATATAGCTATATAAACCCTTTATTTGATGTTTGAAAAATGCTATTCAGAGCTCCAGCAGAATCTTAGAAAACGTCATTCTCTCGGTCTGAGAACATCAGTTTGAGACAATATTTCAGGTTAAACATAACTTTTGAAAACAGCTTCGAATAAGTGTTTCTCTTGTTTATTTCTGATGCAAATTGATATATATAGCTATATAAACCCTTTATTTGATGTTTGAAAACTGCTATTCAGAGCTCCAGCAGAATCTTAGAAAACGTCATTCTCTCGGTCTGAGAACATCAGTTTGAGACAATATTTCAGGTTAAACATAACTTTTGAAACCAGCTTCGAATAAGTGTTTCTCTTGTTTATTTCAGATGCAAATTGATATATATAACTATATAAGCCCTTTATTTGATGTTTGAAAACTGCTATTCAGAGCTTCAGCAGAATCTTGGAAAACGTCATTCTCTCAGCCTGTGAAGATCAGTTTGAGACAGTATTTCATGTTAAACATAACTTTTGAAAACAGCTTCGAATAAGTGTTTCTCTTGTTTATTTCAGATGCAAATTGATATATATAGCTATATAAACCCTTTATTTGATGTTTGAAATCTGCTATTCAGAGCTCCAGCAGAATCTTAGAAAACGTCATTCTCTCGGTCTGAGAACATCAGTTTGAGACAATATTTCAGGTTAAACATAACTTTTGAAAACAGCTTCGAATAAGTGTTTCTCTTGTTTATTTCTGATGCAAATTGATATATATAGCTATATAAACCCTTTATTTGATGTTTGAAAACTGCTATTCAGAGCTCCAGCAGAATCTTAGAAAACGTCATTCTCTCGGTCTGAGAACATCAGTTTGAGACAATATTTCAGGTTAAACATAACTTTTGAAAACAGCTTCGAATAAATGTTTCTCTTGTTTATTTCAGATGCAAATTGTTATATATAGCTATATAAACCCTTTATTTGATGTTTGAAAACTGCTATTCAGAGCTCCAGCAGAATCTTAGAAAACGTCATTCTCTCAGTCTGAGAAGATCAGTTTGAGACAATATTTCAGGTTAAACATAACTTTTGAAAACAGCTTCGAATAAATGTTTCTCTTGTTTATTTCAGATGCAAATTGATATATATAGCTATATAAACCCTTTATTTGATGTTTGAAAACTGCTATTCAGAGCTCCAGCAGAATCTTAGAAAACGTCATTCTCTCAGTCTGAGAACATCAGTTTGAGACAATGTTTCAGGTTAAACATAACTTTTGAAAACAGCTTTGAATAAGTTTTTCTCTTGTTTATTTCAGATGCAAATTGATATATATAGCTATATAAATCCTTTATTTGATGTTTGAAAACTGCTATTCAGAGCTTCAGCAGAATCTTGGAAAACGTCATTCTCTCAGCCTGTGAAGATCAGTTTGAGACAATATTTCAGGTTAAACATAACTTTTGAAAACAGCTTCGAATAAATGTTTCTCTTGTTTATTTCAGATGCAAATTGTTATATATAGCTATATAAACCCTTTATTTGATGTTTGAAAACTGCTATTCAGAGCTCCAGCAGAATCTTAGAAAACGTCATTCTCTCGGTCTGAGAACATCAGTTTGAGACAATATTTCAGGTTAAACATAACTTTTGAAAACAGCTTCGAATAAGTGTTTCTCTTGTTTATTTCAGATGCAAATTGATATATATAGCTATATAAACCCTTTATTTGATGTTTGAAAACTGCTATTCAGAGCTTCAGCAGAATCTTGGAAAACGTCATTCTCTCAGCCTGTGAAGATCAGTTTGAGACAATATTTCGGTTAAACATAACTTTTGAAAACAGCTTCGAATAAATGTTTCTCTTGTTTATTTCAGATGCAAATTGTTATATATAGCTATATAAACCCTTTATTTGATGTTTTAAAACTGTTATTCAGAGCTCCAGCAGAATCTTGGAAAACGTCATTCTCTCAGTCTGAGAAGATCAGTTTGAGACAATATTTCAGGTTAAACATAACTTTTGAAAACAGCTTCGAATAAATGTTTCTCTTGTTTATTTCAGATGCAAATTGATATATATAGCTATATAAACCCTTTATTTGATGTTTGAAAACTGCTATTCAGAGCTCCAGCAGAATCTTAGAAAACGTCATTCTCTCAGTCTGAGAACATCAGTTTGAGACAATGTTTCAGGTTAAACATAACTTTTGAAAACAGCTTCGAATAAGTGTTTCTCTTGTTTATTTCAGATGCAAATTGATATATATAGCTATATAAACCCTTTATTTGATGTTTTAAAACTGTTATTCAGAGCTCCAGCAGAATCTTGGAAAACGTCATTCTCTCAGTCTGAGAAGATCAGTTTGAGACAATATTTCAGGTTAAACATAACTTTTGAAAACAGCTTCGAATAAATGTTTCTCTTGTTTATTTCAGATGCAAATTGATATATATAGCTATATAAATCCTTTATTTGATGTTTGAAAACTGCTATTCAGAGCTTCAGCAGAATCTTGGAAAACGTCATTCTCTCAGCCTGTGAAGATCAGTTTGAGACAATATTTCAGGTTAAACATAACTTTTGAAAACAGCTTCGAATAAATGTTTCTCTTGTTTATTTCAGATGCAAATTGTTATATATAGCTATATAAACCCTTTATTTGATGTTTGAAAACTGCTATTCAGAGCTCCAGCAGAATCTTAGAAAACGTCATTCTCTCGGTCTGAGAACATCAGTTTGAGACAATATTTCAGGTTAAACATACCTTTTGAAAACAGCTTCGAATAAGTGTTTCTCTTGTTTATTTCAGATGCAAATTGATATATATAGCTATATAAACCCTTTATTTGATGTTTGAAAACTGCTATTCAGAGCTTCAGCAGAATCTTGGAAAACGTCATTCTCTCAGCCTGTGAAGATCAGTTTGAGACAATATTTCAGGTTAAACATAACTTTTGAAAACAGCTTCGAATAAATGTTTCTCTTGTTTATTTCAGATGCAAATTGATATATATAGCTATATAAACCCTTTATTTGATGTTTGAAAACTGCTATTCAGAGCTCCAGCAGAATCTTAGAAAACGTCATTCTCTCGGTCTGAGAACATCAGTTTGAGACAATATTTCAGGTTAAACATAACTTTTGAAAACAGCTTCGAATAAGTGTTTCTCTTGTTTATTTCAGATGCAAATTGATATATATAGCTATATAAACCCTTTATTTGATGTTTGAAAACTGCTATTCAGAGCTCCAGCAGAATCTTAGAAAACGTCATTCTCTCAGTCTGAGAACATCAGTTTGAGACAATATTTCAGGTTAAACATAACTTTTGAAAACAGCTTCGAATAAATGTTTCTCTTGTTTATTTCAGATGCAAATTGATATATATAGCTATATAAATCCTTTATTTGATGTTTGAAAACTGCTATTCAGAGCTTCAGCAGAATCTTGGAAAACGTCATTCTCTCAGCCTGTGAAGATCAGTTTGAGACAATATTTCAGGTTAAACATAACTTTTGAAAACAGCTTCGAATAAATGTTTCTCTTGTTTATTTCAGATGCAAATTGTTATATATAGCTATATAAACCCTTTATTTGATGTTTGAAAACTGCTATTCAGAGCTCCAGCAGAATCTTAGAAAACGTCATTCTCTCGGTCTGAGAACATCAGTTTGAGACAGTATTTCAGGTTAAACATAACTTTTGAAAACAGCTTCGAATAAGTGTTTCTCTTGTTTATTTCAGATGCAAATTGATATATATAGCTATATAAACCCTTTATTTGATGTTTGAAAACTGCTATTCAGAGCTCCAGCAGAATCTTAGAAAACGTCATTCTCTCAGTCTGAGAACATCAGTTTGAGACAATATTTCAGGTTAAACATAACTTTTGAAAACAGCTTCGAATAAATGTTTCTCTTGTTTATTTCAGATGCAAATTGATATATATAGCTATATAAACCCTTTATTTGATGTTTGAAAACTGCTATTCAGAGCTTCAGCAGAATCTTGGAAAACGTCATTCTCTCAGCCTGTGAAGATCAGTTTGAGACAATATTTCAGGTTAAACATAACTTTTGAAACCAGCTTCGAATAAGTGTTTCTCTTGTTTATTTCAGATGCAAATTGTTATATATAGCTATATAAACCCTTTATTTGATGTTTGAAAACTGCTATTCAGAGCTCCAGCAGAATCTTAGAAAACGTCATTCTCTCGGTCTGAGAACATCAGTTTGAGACAATATTTCAGGTTAAACATAACTTTTGAAAACAGCTTCGAATAAGTGTTTCTCTTGTTTATTTCAGATGCAAATTGATATATATAGCTATATAAACCCTTTATTTGATGTTTGAAAACTGCTATTCAGAGCTCCAGCAGAATCTTAGAAAACGTCATTCTCTCGGTCTGAGAACATCAGTTTGAGACAATATTTCAGGTTAAACATAACTTTTGAAAACAGCTTCGAATAAATGTTTCTCTTGTTTATTTCAGATGCAAATTGATATATATAGCTATATAAATCCTTTATTTGATGTTTGAAAACTGCTATTCAGAGCTTCAGCAGAATCTTGGAAAACGTCATTCTCTCAGCCTGTGAAGATCAGTTTGAGACAATATTTCAGGTTAAACATAACTTTTGAAAACAGCTTCGAATAAATGTTTCTCTTGTTTATTTCAGATGCAAATTGTTATATATAGCTATATAAACCCTTTATTTGATGTTTGAAAACTGCTATTCAGAGCTCCAGCAGAATCTTAGAAAACGTCATTCTCTCGGTCTGAGAACATCAGTTTGAGACAATATTTCAGGTTAAACATAACTTTTGAAAACAGCTTCGAATAAGTGTTTCTCTTGTTTATTTCTGATGCAAATTGATATATATAGCTATATAAACCCTTTATTTGATGTTTGAAAACTGTTATTCAGAGCTCCAGCAGAATCTTGGAAAACGTCATTCTCTCAGCCTGTGAAGATCAGTTTGAGACAGTATTTCATGTTAAACATAACTTTTGAAAACAGCTTCGAATAAGTGTTTCTCTTGTTTATTTCAGATGCAAATTGATATATATAGCTATATAAACCCTTTATTTGATGTTTGAAAACTGCTATTCAGAGCTCCAGCAGAATCTTAGAAAACGTCATTCTCTCGGTCTGAGAACATCAGTTTGAGACAATATTTCAGGTTAAACATAACTTTTGAAACCAGATTCGAATAAGTGTTTCTCTTGTTTATTTCAGATGCAAATTGATATATATAGCTATATAAGCCCTTTATTTGATGTTTGAAAACTGCTATTCAGAGCTTCAGCAGAATCTTGGAAAACGTCATTCTCTCAGCCTGTGAAGATCAGTTTGAGACAATATTTCAGGTTTAACATAACTTTTGAAAACAGCTTCGAATAAATGTTTCTCTTGTTTATTTCAGATGCAAATTGTTATATATAGCTATATAAACCCTTTATTTGATGTTTGAAAACTGCTATTCAGAGCTCCAGCAGAATCTTAGAAAACGTCATTCTCTCAGTCTGAGAACATCAGTTTGAGACAATATTTCAGGTTAAACATAACTTTTGAAAACAGCTTCGAATAAGTGTTTCTCTTGTTTATTTCAGATGCAAATTGATATATATAGCTATATAAATCCTTTATTTGATGTTTGAAAACTGCTATTCAGAGCTTCAGCAGAATCTTGGAAAACGTCATTCTCTCAGCCTGTGAAGATCAGTTTGAGACAATATTTCAGGTTAAACATAACTTTTGAAAACAGCTTCGAATAAATGTTTCTCTTGTTTATTTCAGATGCAAATTGTTATATATAGCTATATAAACCCTTTATTTGATGTTTGAAAACTGCTATTCAGAGCTCCAGCAGAATCTTAGAAAACGTCATTCTCTCGGTCTGAGAACATCAGTTTGAGACAATATTTCAGGTTAAACATAACTTTTGAAAACAGCTTCGAATAAGTGTTTCTCTTGTTTATTTCAGATGCAAATTGATATATATAGCTATATAAACCCTTTATTTGATGTTTGAAAACTGCTATTCAGAGCTTCAGCAGAATCTTGGAAAACGTCATTCTCTCAGCCTGTGAAGATCAGTTTGAGACAGTATTTCATGTTAAACATAACTTTTGAAAACAGCTTCGAATAAGTGTTTCTCTTGTTTATTTCAGATGCAAATTGATATATATAGCTATATAAACCCTTTATTTGATGTTTGAAAACTGCTATTCAGAGCTCCAGCAGAATCTTAGAAAACGTCATTCTCTCGGTCTGAGAACATCAGTTTGAGACAATATTTCAGGTTAAACATAACTTTTGAAACCAGCTTCGAATAAGTGTTTCTCTTGTTTATTTCTGATGCAAATTGATATATATAGCTATATAAGCCCTTTATTTGATGTTTGAAAACTGCTATTCAGAGCTTCAGCAGAATCTTGGAAAACGTCATTCTCTCAGCCTGTGAAGATCAGTTTGAGACAATATTTCAGGTTTAACATAACTTTTGAAAACAGCTTCGAATAAATGTTTCTCTTGTTTATTTCAGATGCAAATTGTTATATATAGCTATATAAACCCTTTATTTGATGTTTGAAAACTGCTATTCAGAGCTCCAGCAGAATCTTAGAAAACGTCATTCTCTCAGTCTGAGAACATCAGTTTGAGACAATATTTCAGGTTAAACATAACTTTTGAAAACAGCTTCGAATAAGTGTTTCTCTTGTTTATTTCAGATGCAAATTGATATATATAGCTATATAAACCCTTTATTTGATGTTTGAAAACGGTTATTCAGAGCTCCAGCAGAATCTTGGAAAACGTCATTCTCTCAGTCTGAGAAGATCAGTTTGAGACAATATTTCAGGTTAAACATAACTTTTGAAAACAGCTTCGAATAAATGTTTCTCTTGTTTATTTCAGATGCAAATTGTTATATATAGCTATATAAACCCTTTATTTGATGTTTGAAAACTGCTATTCAGAGCTCCAGCAGAATCTTAGAAAACGTCATTCTCTCAGTCTGAGAACATCAGTTTGAGACAATGTTTCAGGTTAAACATAACTTTTGAAAACAGCTTTGAATAAGTTTTTCTCTTGTTTATTTCAGATGCAAATTGATATATATAGCTATATAAATCCTTTATTTGATGTTTGAAAACTGCTATTCAGAGCTCCAGCAGAATCTTAGAAAACGTCATTCTCTCAGTCTGAGAACATCAGTTTGAGACAATGTTTCAGGTTAAACATAACTTTTGAAAACAGCTTTGAATAAGTTTTTCTCTTGTTTATTTCAGATGCAAATTGATATATATAGCTATATAAACCCTTTATTTGATGTTTGAAAACTGTTATTCAGAGCTCCAGCAGAATCTTGGAAAACGTCATTCTCTCAGTCTGAGAAGATCAGTTTGAGACAATATTTCAGGTTAAACATAACTTTTGAAAACAGCTTCGAATAAATGTTTCTCTTGTTTATTTCAGATGCAAATTGATATATATAGCTAGATAAACCCTTTATTTGATGTTTGAAAACTGCTATTCAGAGCTCCAGCAGAATCATAGAAAACGTCATTCTCTCAGTCTGAGAACATCAGTTTGAGACAATGTTTCAGGTTAAACATAACTTTTGAAAACAGCTTTGAATAAGTTTTTCTCTTGTTTATTTCAGATGCAAATTGATATATATAGCTATATAAATCCTTTATTTGATGTTTGAAAACTGCTATTCAGAGCTTCAGCAGAATCTTGGAAAACGTCATTCTCTCAGCCTGTGAAGATCAGTTTGAGACAATATTTCAGGTTAAACATAACTTTTGAAAACAGCTTCGAATAAATGTTTCTCTTGTTTATTTCAGATGCAAATTGTTATATATAGCTATATAAACCCTTTATTTGATGTTTGAGAACTGCTATTCAGAGCTCCAGCAGAATCTTAGAAAACGTCATTCTCTCGGTCTGAGAACATCAGTTTGAGACAATATTTCAGGTTAAACATAACTTTTGAAAACAGCTTCGAATAAGTGTTTCTCTTGTTTATTTCAGATGCAAATTGATATATATAGCTATATAAACCCTTTATTTGATGTTTGAAAACTGCTATTCAGAGCTTCAGCAGAATCTTGGAAAACGTCATTCTCTCAGCCTGTGAAGATCAGTTTGAGACAATATTTCAGGTTAAACATAACTTTTGAAAACAGCTTCGAATAAATGTTTCTCTTGTTTATTTCAGATGCAAATTGTTATATATAGCTATATAAACCCTTTATTTGATGTTTGAAAACTGCTATTCAGAGCTCCAGCAGAATCTTAGAAAACGTCATTCTCTCGGTCTGAGAACATCAGTTTGAGACAATATTTCAGGTTAAACATAACTTTTGAAAACAGCTTCGAATAAGTGTTTCTCTTGTTTATTTCTAATGCAAATTGATATATATAGCTATATAAACCCTTTATTTGATGTTTGAAAACTGCTATTCAGAGCTCCAGCAGAATCTTAGAAAACGTCATTCTCTCGGTCTGAGAACATCAGTTTGAGACAATATTTCAGGTTAAACATAACTTTTGAAAACAGCTTCGAATAAGTGTTTCTCTTGTTTATTTCTGATGCAAATTGATATATATAGCTATATAAACCCTTTATTTGATGTTTGAAAACTGTTATTCAGAGCTCCAGCAGAATCTTGGAAAACGTCATTCTCTCAGCCTGTGAAGATCAGTTTGAGACAGTATTTCATGTTAAACATAACTTTTGAAAACAGCTTCGAATAAGTGTTTCTCTTGTTTATTTCAGATGCAAATTGATATATATAGCTATATAAACCCTTTATTTGATGTTTGAAAACTGCTATTCAGAGCTCCAGCAGAATCTTAGAAAACGTCATTCTCTCGGTCTGAGAACATCAGTTTGAGACAATATTTCAGGTTAAACATAACTTTTGAAAACAGCTTCGAATAAGTGTTTCTCTTGTTTATTTCTGATGCAAATTGATATATATAGCTATATAAACCCTTTATTTGATGTTTGAAAACTGCTATTCAGAGCTCCAGCAGAATCTTAGAAAACGTCATTCTCTCGGTCTGAGAACATCAGTTTGAGACAATATTTCAGGTTAAACATAACTTTTGAAACCAGCTTCGAATAAGTGTTTCTCTTGTTTATTTCAGATGCAAATTGATATATATAGCTATATAAGCCCTTTATTTGATGTTTGAAAACTGCTATTCAGAGCTTCAGCAGAATCTTGGAAAACGTCATTCTCTCAGCCTGTGAAGATCAGTTTGAGACAATATTTCAGGTTTAACATAACTTTTGAAAACAGCTTCGAATAAATGTTTCTCTTGTTTATTTCAGATGCAAATTGTTATATATAGCTATATAAACCCTTTATTTGATGTTTGAAAACTGCTATTCAGAGCTCCAGCAGAATCTTAGAAAACGTCATTCTCTCGGTCTGAGAACATCAGTTTGAGACAATATTTCAGGTTAAACATAACTTTTGAAAACAGCTTCGAATAAGTGTTTCTCTTGTTTATTTCTGATGCAAATTGATATATATAGCTATATAAACCCTTTATTTGATGTTTGAAAACTGTTATTCAGAGCTCCAGCAGAATCTTGGAAAACGTCATTCTCTCAGCCTGTGAAGATCAGTTTGAGACAGTATTTCATGTTAAACATAACTTTTGAAAACAGCTTCGAATAAGTGTTTTTCTTGTTTATTTCAGATGCAAATTGATATATATAGCTATATAAACCCTTTATTTGATGTTTGAAAACTGCTATTCAGAGCTCCAGCAGAATCTTAGAAAACGTCATTCTCTCGGTCTGAGAACATCAGTTTGAGACAATATTTCAGGTTAAACATAACTTTTGAAAACAGCTTCGAATAAGTGTTTCTCTTGTTTATTTCAGATGCAAATTGATATATATAGCTATATAAACCCTTTATTTGATGTTTGAAAACTGCTATTCAGAGCTCCATCAGAATCTTAGAAAACGTCATTCTCTCAGCCTGTGAAGATCAGTTTGAGACAGTATTTCATGTTAAACATAACTTTTGAAAACAGCTTCGAATAAGTGTTTCTCTTGTTTATTTCAGATGCAAATTGATATATATAGCTATATAAACCCTTTATTTGATGTTTGAAAACTGCTATTCAGAGCTCCAGCAGAATCTTAGAAAACGTCATTCTCTCGGTCTGAGAACATCAGTTTGAGACAATATTTCAGGTTAAACATAACTTTTGAAAACAGCTTCGAATAAGTGTTTCTCTTGTTTATTTCTGATGCAAATTGATATATATAGCTATATAAACCCTTTATTTGATGTTTGAAAACTGCTATTCAGAGCTCCAGCAGAATCTTAGAAAACGTCATTCTCTCAGTCTGAGAACATCAGTTTGAGACAATGTTTCAGGTTAAACATAACTTTTGAAAACAGCTTTGAATAAGTTTTTCTCTTGTTTATTTCAGATGCAAATTGATATATATAGCTATATAAATCCTTTATTTGATGTTTGAAAACTGCTATTCAGAGCTCCAGCAGAATCTTAGAAAACGTCATTCTCTCAGTCTGAGAACATCAGTTTGAGACAATGTTTCAGGTTAAACATAACTTTTGAAAACAGCTTTGAATAAGTTTTTCTCTTGTTTATTTCAGATGCAAATTGATATATATAGCTATATAAACCCTTTATTTGATGTTTGAAAACTGTTATTCAGAGCTCCAGCAGAATCTTGGAAAACGTCATTCTCTCAGTCTGAGAAGATCAGTTTGAGACAATATTTCAGGTTAAACATAACTTTTGAAAACAGCTTCGAATAAATGTTTCTCTTGTTTATTTCAGATGCAAATTGATATATATAGCTAGATAAACCCTTTATTTGATGTTTGAAAACTGCTATTCAGAGCTCCAGCAGAATCATAGAAAACGTCATTCTCTCAGTCTGAGAACATCAGTTTGAGACAATATTTCAGGTTAAACATAACTTTTGAAAACAGCTTCGAATAAGTGTTTCTCTTGTTTATTTCAGATGCAAATTGATATATATAGCTATATAAACCCTTTATTTGATGTTTGAAAACTGCTATTCAGAGCTTCAGCAGAATCTTGGAAAACGTCATTCTCTCAGCCTGTGAAGATCAGTTTGAGACAATATTTCAGGTTAAACATAACTTTTGAAAACAGCTTCGAATAAATGTTTCTCTTGTTTATTTCAGATGCAAATTGTTATATATAGCTATATAAACCCTTTATTTGATGTTTGAAAACTGCTATTCAGAGCTCCAGCAGAATCTTAGAAAACGTCATTCTCTCGGTCTGAGAACATCAGTTTGAGACAATATTTCAGGTTAAACATAACTTTTGAAAACAGCTTCGAATAAGTGTTTCTCTTGTTTATTTCTAATGCAAATTGATATATATAGCTATATAAACCCTTTATTTGATGTTTGAAAACTGCTATTCAGAGCTCCAGCAGAATCTTAGAAAACGTCATTCTCTCGGTCTGAGAACATCAGTTTGAGACAATATTTCAGGTTAAACATAACTTTTGAAAACAGCTTCGAATAAGTGTTTCTCTTGTTTATTTCTGATGCAAATTGATATATATAGCTATATAAACCCTTTATTTGATGTTTGAAAACTGTTATTCAGAGCTCCAGCAGAATCTTGGAAAACGTCATTCTCTCAGCCTGTGAAGATCAGTTTGAGACAGTATTTCATGTTAAACATAACTTTTGAAAACAGCTTCGAATAAGTGTTTCTCTTGTTTATTTCAGATGCAAATTGATATATATAGCTATATAAACCCTTTATTTGATGTTTGAAAACTGCTATTCAGAGCTCCAGCAGAATCTTAGAAAACGTCATTCTCTCGGTCTGAGAACATCAGTTTGAGACAATATTTCAGGTTAAACATAACTTTTGAAAACAGCTTCGAATAAGTGTTTCTCTTGTTTATTTCTGATGCAAATTGATATATATAGCTATATAAACCCTTTATTTGATGTTTGAAAACTGCTATTCAGAGCTCCAGCAGAATCTTAGAAAACGTCATTCTCTCGGTCTGAGAACATCAGTTTGAGACAATATTTCAGGTTAAACATAACTTTTGAAACCAGCTTCGAATAAGTGTTTCTCTTGTTTATTTCAGATGCAAATTGATATATATAGCTATATAAGCCCTTTATTTGATGTTTGAAAACTGCTATTCAGAGCTTCAGCAGAATCTTGGAAAACGTCATTCTCTCAGCCTGTGAAGATCAGTTTGAGACAATATTTCAGGTTTAACATAACTTTTGAAAACAGCTTCGAATAAATGTTTCTCTTGTTTATTTCAGATGCAAATTGTTATATATAGCTATATAAACCCTTTATTTGATGTTTGAAAACTGCTATTCAGAGCTCCAGCAGAATCTTAGAAAACGTCATTCTCTCGGTCTGAGAACATCAGTTTGAGACAATATTTCAGGTTAAACATAACTTTTGAAAACAGCTTCGAATAAGTGTTTCTCTTGTTTATTTCTGATGCAAATTGATATATATAGCTATATAAACCCTTTATTTGATGTTTGAAAACTGTTATTCAGAGCTCCAGCAGAATCTTGGAAAACGTCATTCTCTCAGCCTGTGAAGATCAGTTTGAGACAGTATTTCATGTTAAACATAACTTTTGAAAACAGCTTCGAATAAGTGTTTTTCTTGTTTATTTCAGATGCAAATTGATATATATAGCTATATAAACCCTTTATTTGATGTTTGAAAACTGCTATTCAGAGCTCCAGCAGAATCTTAGAAAACGTCATTCTCTCGGTCTGAGAACATCAGTTTGAGACAATATTTCAGGTTAAACATAACTTTTGAAAACAGCTTCGAATAAGTGTTTCTCTTGTTTATTTCAGATGCAAATTGATATATATAGCTATATAAACCCTTTATTTGATGTTTGAAAACTGCTATTCAGAGCTCCATCAGAATCTTAGAAAACGTCATTCTCTCAGCCTGTGAAGATCAGTTTGAGACAGTATTTCATGTTAAACATAACTTTTGAAAACAGCTTCGAATAAGTGTTTCTCTTGTTTATTTCAGATGCAAATTGATATATATAGCTATATAAACCCTTTATTTGATGTTTGAAAACTGCTATTCAGAGCTCCAGCAGAATCTTAGAAAACGTCATTCTCTCGGTCTGAGAACATCAGTTTGAGACAATATTTCAGGTTAAACATAACTTTTGAAAACAGCTTCGAATAAGTGTTTCTCTTGTTTATTTCTGATGCAAATTGATATATATAGCTATATAAACCCTTTATTTGATGTTTGAAAACTGCTATTCAGAGCTCCAGCAGAATCTTAGAAAACGTCATTCTCTCGGTCTGAGAACATCAGTTTGAGACAATATTTCAGGTTAAACATAACTTTTGAAACCAGCTTCGAATAAGTGTTTCTCTTGTTTATTTCAGATGCAAATTGATATATATAGCTATATAAGCCCTTTATTTGATGTTTGAAAACTGCTATTCAGAGCTTCAGCAGAATCTTGGAAAACGTCATTCTCTCAGCCTGTGAAGATCAGTTTGAGACAATATTTCAGGTTTAACATAACTTTTGAAAACAGCTTCGAATAAATGTTTCTCTTGTTTATTTCAGATGCAAATTGTTATATATAGCTATATAAACCCTTTATTTGATGTTTGAAAACTGCTATTCAGAGCTCCAGCAGAATCTTAGAAAACGTCATTCTCTCGGTCTGAGAACATCAGTTTGAGACAATATTTCAGGTTAAACATAACTTTTGAAAACAGCTTCGAATAAGTGTTTCTCTTGTTTATTTCTGATGCAAATTGATATATATAGCTATATAAACCCTTTATTTGATGTTTGAAAACTGTTATTCAGAGCTCCAGCAGAATCTTGGAAAACGTCATTCTCTCAGCCTGTGAAGATCAGTTTGAGACAGTATTTCATGTTAAACATAACTTTTGAAAACAGCTTCGAATAAGTGTTTTTCTTGTTTATTTCAGATGCAAATTGATATATATAGCTATATAAACCCTTTATTTGATGTTTGAAAACTGCTATTCAGAGCTCCAGCAGAATCTTAGAAAACGTCATTCTCTCGGTCTGAGAACATCAGTTTGAGACAATATTTCAGGTTAAACATAACTTTTGAAAACAGCTTCGAATAAGTGTTTCTCTTGTTTATTTCTGATGCAAATTGATATATATAGCTATATAAACCCTTTATTTGATGTTTGAAAACTGCTATTCAGAGCTCCAGCAGAATCTTAGAAAACGTCACTCTCGGTCTGAGAACATCAGTTTGAGACAATATTTCAGGTTAAACATAACTTTTGAAACCAGCTTCGAATAAGTGTTTCTCTTGTTTATTTCAGATGCAAATTGATATATATAACTATATAAGCCCTTTATTTGATGTTTGAAAACTGCTATTCAGAGCTTCAGCAGAATCTTGGAAAACGTCATTCTCTCAGCCTGAGAAGATCAGTTTGAGACAATATTTCAGGTTAAACATAACTTTTGAAAACAGCTTCGAATAAATGTTTCTCTTGTTTATTTCAGATGCAAATTGTTATATATAGCTATATAAACCCTTTATTTGATGTTTGAAAACTGCTATTCAGAGCTCCAGCAGAATCTTAGAAAACGTTATTCTCTCAGTCTGAGAACATCAGTTTGAGACAATATTTCAGGTTAAACATAACTTTTGAAAACAGCTTCGAATAAGTGTTTCTCTTGTTTATTTCAGATGCAAATTGATATATATAGCTATATAAACCCTTTATTTGATGTTTTAAAACTGTTATTCAGAGCTCCAGCAGAATCTTGGAAAACGTCATTCTCTCGGTCTGAGAACATCAGTTTGAGACAATATTTCAGGTTAAACATAACTTTTGAAAACAGCTTCGAATAAATGTTTCTCTTGTTTATTTCAGATGCAAATTGATATATATAGCTATATAAACCCTTTATTTGATGTTTGAAAACTGCTATTCAGAGCTCCAGCAGAATCTTAGAAAACGTCATTCTCTCGGTCTGAGAACATCAGTTTGAGACAATATTTCAGGTTAAACATAACTTTTGAAACCAGCTTCGAATAAGTGTTTCTCTTGTTTATTTCAGATGCAAATTGATATATATAACTATATAAGCCCTTTATTTGATGTTTGAAAACTGCTATTCAGAGCTTCAGCAGAATCTTAGAAAACGTCATTCTCTCAGTCTGAGAACATCAGTTTGAGACAATGTTTCAGGTTAAACATAACTTTTGAAAACAGCTTTGAATAAGTTTTTCTCTTGTTTATTTCAGATGCAAATTGATATATATAGCTATATAAATCCTTTATTTGATGTTTGAAAACTGCTATTCAGAGCTTCAGCAGAATCTTGGAAAACGTCATTCTCTCAGCCTGTGAAGATCAGTTTGAGACAATATTTCAGGTTAAACATAACTTTTGAAAACAGCTTCGAATAAATGTTTCTCTTGTTTATTTCAGATGCAAATTGATATATATAGCTATATAAACCCTTTATTTGATGTTTGAAAACTGCTATTCAGAGCTCCAGCAGAATCTTAGAAAACGTCATTCTCTCGGTCTGAGAACATCAGTTTGAGACAATATTTCAGGTTAAACATAACTTTTGAAAACAGCTTCGAATAAGTGTTTCTCTTGTTTATTTCAGATGCAAATTGATATATATAGCTATATAAACCCTTTATTTGATGTTTGAAAACTGCTATTCAGAGCTCCAGCAGAATCTTAGAAAACGTCATTCTCTCGGTCTGAGAACATCAGTTTGAGACAATATTTCAGGTTAAACATAACTTTTGAAACCAGCTTCGAATAAGTGTTTCTCTTGTTTATTTCAGATGCAAATTGATATATATAGCTATATAAACCCTTTATTTGATGTTTGAAAACTGCTATTCAGAGCTCCAGCAGAATCTTAGAAAACGTCATTCTCTCAGCCTGTGAAGATCAGTTTGAGACAATATTTCAGGTTAAACATAACTTTTGAAAACAGCTTCGAATAAATGTTTCTCTTGTTTATTTCAGATGCAAATTGTTATATATAGCTATATAAACCCTTTATTTGATGTTTGAAAACTGCTATTCAGAGCTCCAGCAGAATCTTAGAAAACGTCATTCTCTCAGTCTGAGAACATCAGTTTGAGACAATGTTTCAGGTTAAACATAACTTTTGAAAACAGCTTTGAATAAGTTTTTCTCTTGTTTATTTCAGATGCAAATTGATATATATAGCTATATAAATCCTTTATTTGATGTTTGAAAACTGCTATTCAGAGCTTCAGCAGAATCTTGGAAAACGTCATTCTCTCAGCCTGTGAAGATCAGTTTGAGACAATATTTCAGGTTAAACATAACTTTTGAAAACAGCTTCGAATAAATGTTTCTCTTGTTTATTTCAGATGCAAATTGTTATATATAGCTATATAAACCCTTTATTTGATGTTTGAAAACTGCTATTCAGAGCTCCAGCAGAATCTTAGAAAACGTCATTCTCTCGGTCTGAGAACATCAGTTTGAGACAATATTTCAGGTTAAACATAACTTTTGAAACCAGCTTCGAATAAGTGTTTCTCTTGTTTATTTCAGATGCAAATTGATATATATAACTATATAAGCCCTTTATTTGATGTTTGAAAACTGCTATTCAGAGCTTCAGCAGAATCTTGGAAAACGTCATTCTCTCAGCCTGTGAAGATCAGTTTGAGACAATATTTCAGGTTAAACATCACTTTTGAAAACAGCTGCGAATAAATGTTTCTCTTGTTTATTTCAGATGCAAATTGTTATATATAGCTATATAAACCCTTTATTTGATGTTTGAAAACTGCTATTCAGAGCTCCAGCAGAATCTTAGAAAACGTCATTCTCTCAGTCTGAGAACATAAGTTTGAGACAATATTTCAGGTTAAACATAACTTTTGAAAACAGCTTCGAATAAGTGTTTCTCTTGTTTATTTCAGATGCAAATTGATATATATAGCTATATAAACCCTTTATTTGATGTTTTAAAACTGTTATTCAGAGCTCCAGCAGAATCTTGGAAAACGTCATTCTCTCAGTCTGAGAAGATCAGTTTGAGACAATATTTCAGGTTAAACATAACTTTTGAAAACAGCTTCGAATAAATATTTCTCTTGTTTATTTCAGATGCAAATTGATATATATAGCTATATAAACCCTTTATTTGATGTTTGAAAACTGCTATTCAGAGCTCCAGCAGAATCTTAGAAAACGTCATTCTCTCAGTCTGAGAACATCAGTTTGAGACAATGTTTCAGGTTAAACATAACTTTTGAAAACAGCTTTGAATAAGTTTTTCTCTTGTTTATTTCAGATGCAAATTGATATATATAGCTATATAAATCCTTTATTTGATGTTTGAAAACTGCTATTCAGAGCTCCAGCAGAATCTTAGAAAACGTCATTCTCTCAGTCTGAGAACATCAGTTTGAGACAATGTTTCAGGTTAAACATAACTTTTGAAAACAGCTTTGAATAAGTTTTTCTCTTGTTTATTTCAGATGCAAATTGATATATATAGCTATATAAATCCTTTATTTGATGTTTGAAAACTGCTATTCAGAGCTTCAGCAGAATCTTGGAAAACGTCATTCTCTCAGCCTGTGAAGATCAGTTTGAGACAATATTTCAGGTTAAACATAACTTTTGAAAACAGCTTCGAATAAATGTTTCTCTTGTTTATTTCAGATGCAAATTGTTATATATAGCTATATAAACCCTTTATTTGATGTTTGAAAACTGCTATTCAGAGCTCCAGCAGAATCTTAGAAAACGTCATTCTCTCGGTCTGAGAACATCAGTTTGAGACAATATTTCAGGTTAAACATAACTTTTGAAAACAGCTTTGAATAAGTTTTTCTCTTGTTTATTTCAGATGCAAATTGATATATATAGCTATATAAATCCTTTATTTGATGTTTGAAAACTGCTATTCAGAGCTTCAGCAGAATCTTGGAAAACGTCATTCTCTCAGCCTGTGAAGATCAGTTTGAGACAATATTTCAGGTTAAACATAACTTTTGAAAACAGCTTCGAATAAATGTTTCTCTTGTTTATTTCAGATGCAAATTGTTATATATAGCTATATAAACCCTTTATTTGATGTTTGAAAACTGCTATTCAGAGCTCCAGCAGAATCTTAGAAAACGTCATTCTCTCGGTCTGAGAACATCAGTTTGAGACAATATTTCAGGTTAAACATAACTTTTGAAAACAGCTTCGAATAAGTGTTTCTCTTGTTTATTTCTGATGCAAATTGATATATATAGCTATATAAACCCTTTATTTGATGTTTGAAAACTGTTATTCAGAGCTCCAGCAGAATCTTGGAAAACGTCATTCTCTCAGCCTGTGAAGATCAGTTTGAGACAGTATTTCATGTTAAACATAACTTTTGAAAACAGCTTCGAATAAGTGTTTCTCTTGTTTATTTCAGATGCAAATTGATATATATAGCTATATAAACCCTTTATTTGATGTTTGAAAACTGCTATTCAGAGCTCCAGCAGAATCTTAGAAAACGTCATTCTCTCGGTCTGAGAACATCAGTTTGAGACAATATTTCAGGTTAAACATAACTTTTGAAAACAGCTTCGAATAAGTGTTTCTCTTGTTTATTTCTGATGCAAATTGATATATATAACTATATAAGCCCTTTATTTGATGTTTGAAAACTGCTATTCAGAGCTTCAGCAGAATCTTGGAAAACGTCATTCTCTCAGCCTGTGAAGATCAGTTTGAGACAATATTTCAGGTTAAACATAACTTTTGAAAACAGCTTCGAATAAATGTTTCTCTTGTTTATTTCAGATGCAAATTGTTATATATAGCTATATAAACCCTTTATTTGATGTTTGAAAACTGCTATTCAGAGCTCCAGCAGAATCTTAGAAAACGTCATTCTCTCAGTCTGAGAACATCAGTTTGAGACAATATTTCAGGTTAAACATAACTTTTGAAAACAGCTTCGAATAAGTGTTTCTCTTGTTTATTTCAGATGCAAATTGATATATATAGCTATATAAACCCTTTATTTGATGTTTTAAAACTGTTATTCAGAGCTCCAGCAGAATCTTGGAAAACGTCATTCTCTCAGTCTGAGAAGATCAGTTTGAGACAATATTTCAGGTTAAACATAACTTTTGAAAACAGCTTCGAATAAATGTTTCTCTTGTTTATTTCAGATGCAAATTGATATATATAGCTATATAAACCCTTTATTTGATGTTTGAAAACTGCTATTCAGAGCTCCAGCAGAATCTTAGAAAACGTCATTCTCTCAGTCTGAGAACATCAGTTTGAGACAATATTTCAGGTTAAACATAACTTTTGAAAACAGCTTCGAATAAGTGTTTCTCTTGTTTATTTCAGATGCAAATTGATATATATAGCTATATAAACCCTTTATTTGATGTTTTAAAACTGTTATTCAGAGCTCCAGCAGAATCTTGGAAAACGTCATTCTCTCAGTCTGAGAAGATCAGTTTGAGACAATATTTCAGGTTAAACATAACTTTTGAAAACAGCTTCGAATAAATGTTTCTCTTGTTTATTTCAGATGCAAATTGATATATATAGCTATATAAACCCTTTATTTGATGTTTGAAAACTGCTATTCAGAGCTCCAGCAGAATCTTAGAAAACGTCATTCTCTCAGTCTGAGAACATCAGTTTGAGACAATGTTTCAGGTTAAACATAACTTTTGAAAAGAGCTTTGAATAAGTTTTTCTCTTGTTTATTTCAGATGCAAATTGATATATATAGCTATATAAATCCTTTATTTGATGTTTGAAAACTGCTATTCAGAGCTTCAGCAGAATCTTGGAAAACGTCATTCTCTCAGCCTGTGAAGATCAGTTTGAGACAATATTTCAGGTTAAACATAACTTTTGAAAACAGCTTCGAATAAATGTTTCTCTTGTTTATTTCAGATGCAAATTGATATATATAGCTATATAAACCCTTTATTTGATGTTTGAAAACTGTTATTCAGAGCTCCAGCAGAATCTTGGAAAACGTCTTTCTCTCAGCCTGTGAAGATCAGTTTGAGACAGTATTTCATGTTAAACATAACTTTTGAAAACAGCTTCGAATAAGTGTTTCTCTTGTTTATTTCAGATGCAAATTGATATATATAGCTATATAAACCCTTTATTTGATGTTTGAAAACTGCTATTCAGAGCTCCAGCAGAATCTTAGAAAACGTCATTCTCTCGGTCTGAGAACATCAGTTTGAGACAATATTTCAGGTTAAACATAACTTTTGAAAACAGCTTCGAATAAGTGTTTCTCTTGTTTATTTCTGATGCAAATTGATATATATAACTATATAAGCCCTTTATTTGATGTTTGAAAACTGCTATTCAGAGCTTCAGCAGAATCTTGGAAAACGTCATTCTCTCAGCCTGTGAAGATCAGTTTGAGACAATATTTCAGGTTAAACATAACTTTTGAAAACAGCTTCGAATAAATGTTTCTCTTGTTTATTTCAGATGCAAATTGTTATATATAGCTATATAAACCCTTTATTTGATGTTTGAAAACTGCTATTCAGAGCTCCAGCAGAATCTTAGAAAACGTCATTCTCTCAGTCTGAGAACATCAGTTTGAGACAATATTTCAGGTTAAACATAACTTTTGAAAACAGCTTCGAATAAGTGTTTCTCTTGTTTATTTCAGATGCAAATTGATATATATAGCTATATAAACCCTTTATTTGATGTTTTAAAACTGTTATTCAGAGCTCCAGCAGAATCTTGGAAAACGTCATTCTCTCAGTCTGAGAAGATCAGTTTGAGACAATATTTCAGGTTAAACATAACTTTTGAAAACAGCTTCGAATAAATGTTTCTCTTGTTTATTTCAGATGCAAATTGATATATATAGCTATATAAATCCTTTATTTGATGTTTGAAAACTGCTATTCAGAGCTTCAGCAGAATCTTGGAAAACGTCATTCTCTCAGCCTGTGAAGATCAGTTTGAGACAATATTTCAGGTTAAACATAACTTTTGAAAACAGCTTCGAATAAATGTTTCTCTTGTTTATTTCAGATGCAAATTGTTATATATAGCTATATAAACCCTTTATTTGATGTTTGAAAACTGCTATTCAGAGCTCCAGCAGAATCTTAGAAAACGTCATTCTCTCGGTCTGAGAACATCAGTTTGAGACAATATTTCAGGTTAAACATAACTTTTGAAAACAGCTTTGAATAAGTTTTTCTCTTGTTTATTTCAGATGCAAATTGATATATATAGCTATATAAATCCTTTATTTGATGTTTGAAAACTGCTATTCAGAGCTTCAGCAGAATCTTGGAAAACGTCATTCTCTCAGCCTGTGAAGATCAGTTTGAGACAATATTTCAGGTTAAACATAACTTTTGAAAACAGCTTCGAATAAATGTTTCTCTTGTTTATTTCAGATGCAAATTGATATATATAGCTATATAAACCCTTTATTTGATGTTTGAAAACTGCTATTCAGAGCTCCAGCAGAATCTTAGAAAACGTCATTCTCTCGGTCTGAGAACATCAGTTTGAGACAATATTTCAGGTTAAACATAACTTTTGAAAACAGCTTCGAATAAGTGTTTCTCTTGTTTATTTCTGATGCAAATTGATATATATAGCTATATAAACCCTTTATTTGATGTTTGAAAACTGTTATTCAGAGCTCCAGCAGAATCTTGGAAAACGTCATTCTCTCAGCCTGTGAAGATCAGTTTGAGACAGTATTTCATGTTAAACATAACTTTTGAAAACAGCTTCGAATAAGTGTTTCTCTTGTTTATTTCAGATGCAAATTGATATATATAGCTATA
This sequence comes from Callionymus lyra, assembly GCF_982586985.1. NCBI lineage: Eukaryota > Metazoa > Chordata > Actinopteri > Syngnathiformes > Callionymidae > Callionymus > Callionymus lyra. Next base: position 215,147 of record NW_028258549.1, on the reverse strand, counting down.
TAAACCCTTTATTTGATGTTTGAAAACTGCTATTCAGAGCTCCAGCAGAATCTTAGAAAACGTCATTCTCTCGGTCTGAGAACATCAGTTTGAGACAATATTTCAGGTTAAACATAACTTTTGAAAACAGCTTCGAATAAGTGTTTCTCTTGTTTATTTCTGATGCAAATTGATATATATAACTATATAAGCCCTTTATTTGATGTTTGAAAACTGCTATTCAGAGCTTCAGCAGAATCTTGGAAAACGTCATTCTCTCAGCCTGTGAAGATCAGTTTGAGACAATATTTCAGGTTAAACATAACTTTTGAAAACAGCTTCGAATAAATGTTTCTCTTGTTTATTTCAGATGCAAATTGATATATATAGCTATATAAACCCTTTATTTGATGTTTTAAAACTGTTATTCAGAGCTCCAGCAGAATCTTGGAAAACGTCATTCTCTCAGTCTGAGAAGATCAGTTTGAGACAATATTTCAGGTTAAACATAACTTTTGAAAACAGCTTCGAATAAATGTTTCTCTTGTTTATTTCAGATGCAAATTGATATATATAGCTATATAAACCCTTTATTTGATGTTTGAAAACTGCTATTCAGAGCTCCAGCAGAATCTTAGAAAACGTCATTCTCTCAGTCTGAGAACATCAGTTTGAGACAATGTTTCAGGTTAAACATAACTTTTGAAAACAGCTTTGAATAAGTTTTTCTCTTGTTTATTTCAGATGCAAATTGATATATATAGCTATATAAATCCTTTATTTGATGTTTGAAAACTGCTATTCAGAGCTCCAGCAGAATCTTAGAAAACGTCATTCTCTCAGTCTGAGAAGATCAGTTTGAGACAATATTTCAGGTTAAACATAACTTTTGAAAACAGCTTCGAATAAATGTTTCTCTTGTTTATTTCAGATGCAAATTGATATATATAGCTATATAAACCCTTTATTTGATGTTTGAAAACTGTTATTCAGAGCTCCAGCAGAATCTTGGAAAACGTCATTCTCTCAGCCTGTGAAGATCAGTTTGAGACAGTATTTCATGTTAAACATAACTTTTGAAAACAGCTTCGAATAAGTGTTTCTCTTGTTTATTTCAGATGCAAATTGATATATATAGCTATATAAACCCTTTATTTGATGTTTGAAAACTGCTATTCAGAGCTCCAGCAGAATCTTAGAAAACGTCATTCTCTCGGTCTGAGAACATCAGTTTGAGACAATATTTCAGGTTAAACATAACTTTTGAAAACAGCTTCGAATAAGTGTTTCTCTTGTTTATTTCTGATGCAAATTGATATATATAACTATATAAGCCCTTTATTTGATGTTTGAAAACTGCTATTCAGAGCTTCAGCAGAATCTTGGAAAACGTCATTCTCTCAGCCTGTGAAGATCAGTTTGAGACAATATTTCAGGTTAAACATAACTTTTGAAAACAGCTTCGAATAAATGTTTCTCTTGTTTATTTCAGATGCAAATTGTTATATATAGCTATATAAACCCTTTATTTGATGTTTGAAAACTGCTATTCAGAGCTCCAGCAGAATCTTAGAAAACGTCATTCTCTCAGTCTGAGAACATCAGTTTGAGACAATATTTCAGGTTAAACATAACTTTTGAAAACAGCTTCGAATAAGTGTTTCTCTTGTTTATTTCAGATGCAAATTGATATATATAGCTATATAAACCCTTTATTTGATGTTTTAAAACTGTTATTCAGAGCTCCAGCAGAATCTTGGAAAACGTCATTCTCTCAGTCTGAGAAGATCAGTTTGAGACAATATTTCAGGTTAAACATAACTTTTGAAAACAGCTTCGAATAAATGTTTCTCTTGTTTATTTCAGATGCAAATTGATATATATAGCTATATAAATCCTTTATTTGATGTTTGAAAACTGCTATTCAGAGCTTCAGCAGAATCTTGGAAAACGTCATTCTCTCAGCCTGTGAAGATCAGTTTGAGACAATATTTCAGGTTAAACATAACTTTTGAAAACAGCTTCGAATAAATGTTTCTCTTGTTTATTTCAGATGCAAATTGTTATATATAGCTATATAAACCCTTTATTTGATGTTTGAAAACTGCTATTCAGAGCTCCAGCAGAATCTTAGAAAACGTCATTCTCTCGGTCTGAGAACATCAGTTTGAGACAATATTTCAGGTTAAACATAACTTTTGAAAACAGCTTTGAATAAGTTTTTCTCTTGTTTATTTCAGATGCAAATTGATATATATAGCTATATAAATCCTTTATTTGATGTTTGAAAACTGCTATTCAGAGCTTCAGCAGAATCTTGGAAAACGTCATTCTCTCAGCCTGTGAAGATCAGTTTGAGACAATATTTCAGGTTAAACATAACTTTTGAAAACAGCTTCGAATAAATGTTTCTCTTGTTTATTTCAGATGCAAATTGTTATATATAGCTATATAAACCCTTTATTTGATGTTTGAAAACTGCTATTCAGAGCTCCAGCAGAATCTTAGAAAACGTCATTCTCTCGGTCTGAGAACATCAGTTTGAGACAATATTTCAGGTTAAACATAACTTTTGAAAACAGCTTCGAATAAGTGTTTCTCTTGTTTATTTCTGATGCAAATTGATATATATAGCTATATAAACCCTTTATTTGATGTTTGAAAACTGTTATTCAGAGCTCCAGCAGAATCTTGGAAAACGTCATTCTCTCAGCCTGTGAAGATCAGTTTGAGACAGTATTTCATGTTAAACATAACTTTTGAAAACAGCTTCGAATAAGTGTTTCTCTTGTTTATTTCAGATGCAAATTGATATATATAGCTATATAAACCCTTTATTTGATGTTTGAAAACTGCTATTCAGAGCTCCAGCAGAATCTTAGAAAACGTCATTCTCTCGGTCTGAGAACATCAGTTTGAGACAATATTTCAGGTTAAACATAACTTTTGAAAACAGCTTCGAATAAGTGTTTCTCTTGTTTATTTCTGATGCAAATTGATATATATAACTATATAAGCCCTTTATTTGATGTTTGAAAACTGCTATTCAGAGCTTCAGCAGAATCTTGGAAAACGTCATTCTCTCAGCCTGTGAAGATCAGTTTGAGACAATATTTCAGGTTAAACATAACTTTTGAAAACAGCTTCGAATAAATGTTTCTCTTGTTTATTTCAGATGCAAATTGTTATATATAGCTATATAAACCCTTTATTTGATGTTTGAAAACTGCTATTCAGAGCTCCAGCAGAATCTTAGAAAACGTCATTCTCTCAGTCTGAGAACATCAGTTTGAGACAATATTTCAGGTTAAACATAACTTTTGAAAACAGCTTCGAATAAGTGTTTCTCTTGTTTATTTCAGATGCAAATTGATATATATAGCTATATAAACCCTTTATTTGATGTTTGAAAACTGCTATTCAGAGCTCCAGCAGAATCTTAGAAAACGTCATTCTCTCAGTCTGAGAACATCAGTTTGAGACAATATTTCAGGTTAAACATAACTTTTGAAAACAGCTTCGAATAAGTGTTTCTCTTGTTTATTTCAGATGCAAATTGATATATATAGCTATATAAACCCTTTATTTGATGTTTTAAAACTGTTATTCAGAGCTCCAGCAGAATCTTGGAAAACGTCATTCTCTCAGTCTGAGAAGATCAGTTTGAGACAATATTTCAGGTTAAACATAACTTTTGAAAACAGCTTCGAATAAATGTTTCTCTTGTTTATTTCTGATGCAAATTGATATATATAGCTATATAAACCCTTTATTTGATGTTTGAAAACTGCTATTCAGAGCTCCAGCAGAATCTTAGAAAACGTCATTCTCTCAGTCTGAGAACATCAGTTTGAGACAATGTTTCAGGTTAAACATAACTTTTGAAAACAGCTTCGAATAAGTGTTTCTCTTGTTTATTTCAGATGCAAATTGATATATATAGCTATATAAACCCTTTATTTGATGTTTGAAAACTGCTATTCAGAGCTCCATCAGAATCTTAGAAAACGTCATTCTCTCAGCCTGTGAAGATCAGTTTGAGACAGTATTTCATGTTAAACATAACTTTTGAAAACAGCTTCGAATAAGTGTTTCTCTTGTTTATTTCAGATGCAAATTGATATATATAGCTATATAAACCCTTTATTTGATGTTTGAAAACTGCTATTCAGAGCTCCAGCAGAATCTTAGAAAACGTCATTCTCTCGGTCTGAGAACATCAGTTTGAGACAATATTTCAGGTTAAACATAACTTTTGAAAACAGCTTCGAATAAGTGTTTCTCTTGTTTATTTCTGATGCAAATTGATATATATAGCTATATAAACCCTTTATTTGATGTTTGAAAACTGCTATTCAGAGCTCCAGCAGAATCTTAGAAAACGTCATTCTCTCGGTCTGAGAACATCAGTTTGAGACAATATTTCAGGTTAAACATAACTTTTGAAACCAGCTTCGAATAAGTGTTTCTCTTGTTTATTTCAGATGCAAATTGATATATATAGCTATATAAGCCCTTTATTTGATGTTTGAAAACTGCTATTCAGAGCTTCAGCAGAATCTTGGAAAACGTCATTCTCTCAGCCTGTGAAGATCAGTTTGAGACAATATTTCAGGTTTAACATAACTTTTGAAAACAGCTTCGAATAAATGTTTCTCTTGTTTATTTCAGATGCAAATTGTTATATATAGCTATATAAACCCTTTATTTGATGTTTGAAAACTGCTATTCAGAGCTCCAGCAGAATCTTAGAAAACGTCATTCTCTCGGTCTGAGAACATCAGTTTGAGACAATATTTCAGGTTAAACATAACTTTTGAAAACAGCTTCGAATAAGTGTTTCTCTTGTTTATTTCTGATGCAAATTGATATATATAGCTATATAAACCCTTTATTTGATGTTTGAAAACTGTTATTCAGAGCTCCAGCAGAATCTTGGAAAACGTCATTCTCTCAGCCTGTGAAGATCAGTTTGAGACAGTATTTCATGTTAAACATAACTTTTGAAAACAGCTTCGAATAAGTGTTTTTCTTGTTTATTTCAGATGCAAATTGATATATATAGCTATATAAACCCTTTATTTGATGTTTGAAAACTGCTATTCAGAGCTCCAGCAGAATCTTAGAAAACGTCATTCTCTCGGTCTGAGAACATCAGTTTGAGACAATATTTCAGGTTAAACATAACTTTTGAAAACAGCTTCGAATAAGTGTTTCTCTTGTTTATTTCTGATGCAAATTGATATATATAGCTATATAAACCCTTTATTTGATGTTTGAAAACTGCTATTCAGAGCTCCAGCAGAATCTTAGAAAACGTCACTCTCGGTCTGAGAAGATCAGTTTGAGACAATATTTCAGGTTAAACATAACTTTTGAAAACAGCTTCGAATAAATGTTTCTCTTGTTTATTTCAGATGCAAATTGATATATATAGCTATATAAATCCTTTATTTGATGTTTGAAAACTGCTATTCAGAGCTTCAGCAGAATCTTGGAAAACGTCATTCTCTCAGCCTGTGAAGATCAGTTTGAGACAATATTTCAGGTTAAACATAACTTTTGAAAACAGCTTCGAATAAATGTTTCTCTTGTTTATTTCAGATGCAAATTGTTATATATAGCTATATAAACCCTTTATTTGATGTTTGAAAACTGCTATTCAGAGCTCCAGCAGAATCTTAGAAAACGTCATTCTCTCGGTCTGAGAACATCAGTTTGAGACAATATTTCAGGTTAAACATAACTTTTGAAAACAGCTTTGAATAAGTTTTTCTCTTGTTTATTTCAGATGCAAATTGATATATATAGCTATATAAATCCTTTATTTGATGTTTGAAAACTGCTATTCAGAGCTTCAGCAGAATCTTGGAAAACGTCATTCTCTCAGCCTGTGAAGATCAGTTTGAGACAATATTTCAGGTTAAACATAACTTTTGAAAACAGCTTCGAATAAATGTTTCTCTTGTTTATTTCAGATGCAAATTGTTATATATAGCTATATAAACCCTTTATTTGATGTTTGAAAACTGCTATTCAGAGCTCCAGCAGAATCTTAGAAAACGTCATTCTCTCGGTCTGAGAACATCAGTTTGAGACAATATTTCAGGTTAAACATAACTTTTGAAAACAGCTTCGAATAAGTGTTTCTCTTGTTTATTTCTGATGCAAATTGATATATATAGCTATATAAACCCTTTATTTGATGTTTGAAAACTGTTATTCAGAGCTCCAGCAGAATCTTGGAAAACGTCATTCTCTCAGCCTGTGAAGATCAGTTTGAGACAGTATTTCATGTTAAACATAACTTTTGAAAACAGCTTCGAATAAGTGTTTCTCTTGTTTATTTCAGATGCAAATTGATATATATAGCTATATAAACCCTTTATTTGATGTTTGAAAACTGCTATTCAGAGCTCCAGCAGAATCTTAGAAAACGTCATTCTCTCGGTCTGAGAACATCAGTTTGAGACAATATTTCAGGTTAAACATAACTTTTGAAAACAGCTTCGAATAAGTGTTTCTCTTGTTTATTTCTGATGCAAATTGATATATATAACTATATAAGCCCTTTATTTGATGTTTGAAAACTGCTATTCAGAGCTTCAGCAGAATCTTGGAAAACGTCATTCTCTCAGCCTGTGAAGATCAGTTTGAGACAATATTTCAGGTTAAACATAACTTTTGAAAACAGCTTCGAATAAATGTTTCTCTTGTTTATTTCAGATGCAAATTGTTATATATAGCTATATAAACCCTTTATTTGATGTTTGAAAACTGCTATTCAGAGCTCCAGCAGAATCTTAGAAAACGTCATTCTCTCAGTCTGAGAACATCAGTTTGAGACAATATTTCAGGTTAAACATAACTTTTGAAAACAGCTTCGAATAAGTGTTTCTCTTGTTTATTTCAGATGCAAATTGATATATATAGCTATATAAACCCTTTATTTGATGTTTGAAAACTGCTATTCAGAGCTCCAGCAGAATCTTAGAAAACGTCATTCTCTCAGTCTGAGAACATCAGTTTGAGACAATATTTCAGGTTAAACATAACTTTTGAAAACAGCTTCGAATAAGTGTTTCTCTTGTTTATTTCAGATGCAAATTGATATATATAGCTATATAAACCCTTTATTTGATGTTTTAAAACTGTTATTCAGAGCTCCAGCAGAATCTTGGAAAACGTCATTCTCTCAGTCTGAGAAGATCAGTTTGAGACAATATTTCAGGTTAAACATAACTTTTGAAAACAGCTTCGAATAAATGTTTCTCTTGTTTATTTCTGATGCAAATTGATATATATAGCTATATAAACCCTTTATTTGATGTTTGAAAACTGCTATTCAGAGCTCCAGCAGAATCTTAGAAAACGTCATTCTCTCAGTCTGAGAACATCAGTTTGAGACAATGTTTCAGGTTAAACATAACTTTTGAAAACAGCTTCGAATAAGTGTTTCTCTTGTTTATTTCAGATGCAAATTGATATATATAGCTATATAAACCCTTTATTTGATGTTTGAAAACTGCTATTCAGAGCTCCATCAGAATCTTAGAAAACGTCATTCTCTCAGCCTGTGAAGATCAGTTTGAGACAGTATTTCATGTTAAACATAACTTTTGAAAACAGCTTCGAATAAGTGTTTCTCTTGTTTATTTCAGATGCAAATTGATATATATAGCTATATAAACCCTTTATTTGATGTTTGAAAACTGCTATTCAGAGCTCCAGCAGAATCTTAGAAAACGTCATTCTCTCGGTCTGAGAACATCAGTTTGAGACAATATTTCAGGTTAAACATAACTTTTGAAAACAGCTTCGAATAAGTGTTTCTCTTGTTTATTTCTGATGCAAATTGATATATATAGCTATATAAACCCTTTATTTGATGTTTGAAAACTGCTATTCAGAGCTCCAGCAGAATCTTAGAAAACGTCATTCTCTCGGTCTGAGAACATCAGTTTGAGACAATATTTCAGGTTAAACATAACTTTTGAAACCAGCTTCGAATAAGTGTTTCTCTTGTTTATTTCAGATGCAAATTGATATATATAGCTATATAAGCCCTTTATTTGATGTTTGAAAACTGCTATTCAGAGCTTCAGCAGAATCTTGGAAAACGTCATTCTCTCAGCCTGTGAAGATCAGTTTGAGACAATATTTCAGGTTTAACATAACTTTTGAAAACAGCTTCGAATAAATGTTTCTCTTGTTTATTTCAGATGCAAATTGTTATATATAGCTATATAAACCCTTTATTTGATGTTTGAAAACTGCTATTCAGAGCTCCAGCAGAATCTTAGAAAACGTCATTCTCTCGGTCTGAGAACATCAGTTTGAGACAATATTTCAGGTTAAACATAACTTTTGAAAACAGCTTCGAATAAGTGTTTCTCTTGTTTATTTCTGATGCAAATTGATATATATAGCTATATAAACCCTTTATTTGATGTTTGAAAACTGTTATTCAGAGCTCCAGCAGAATCTTGGAAAACGTCATTCTCTCAGCCTGTGAAGATCAGTTTGAGACAGTATTTCATGTTAAACATAACTTTTGAAAACAGCTTCGAATAAGTGTTTTTCTTGTTTATTTCAGATGCAAATTGATATATATAGCTATATAAACCCTTTATTTGATGTTTGAAAACTGCTATTCAGAGCTCCAGCAGAATCTTAGAAAACGTCATTCTCTCGGTCTGAGAACATCAGTTTGAGACAATATTTCAGGTTAAACATAACTTTTGAAAACAGCTTCGAATAAGTGTTTCTCTTGTTTATTTCTGATGCAAATTGATATATATAGCTATATAAACCCTTTATTTGATGTTTGAAAACTGCTATTCAGAGCTCCAGCAGAATCTTAGAAAACGTCACTCTCGGTCTGAGAACATCAGTTTGAGACAATATTTCAGGTTAAACATAACTTTTGAAACCAGCTTCGAATAAGTGTTTCTCTTGTTTATTTCAGATGCAAATTGATATATATAACTATATAAGCCCTTTATTTGATGTTTGAAAACTGCTATTCAGAGCTTCAGCAGAATCTTGGAAAACGTCATTCTCTCAGCCTGAGAAGATCAGTTTGAGACAATATTTCAGGTTAAACATAACTTTTGAAAACAGCTTCGAATAAATGTTTCTCTTGTTTATTTCAGATGCAAATTGTTATATATAGCTATATAAACCCTTTATTTGATGTTTGAAAACTGCTATTCAGAGCTCCAGCAGAATCTTAGAAAACGTTATTCTCTCAGTCTGAGAACATCAGTTTGAGACAATATTTCAGGTTAAACATAACTTTTGAAAACAGCTTCGAATAAGTGTTTCTCTTGTTTATTTCAGATGCAAATTGATATATATAGCTATATAAACCCTTTATTTGATGTTTTAAAACTGTTATTCAGAGCTCCAGCAGAATCTTGGAAAACGTCATTCTCTCGGTCTGAGAACATCAGTTTGAGACAATATTTCAGGTTAAACATAACTTTTGAAAACAGCTTCGAATAAATGTTTCTCTTGTTTATTTCAGATGCAAATTGATATATATAGCTATATAAACCCTTTATTTGATGTTTGAAAACTGCTATTCAGAGCTCCAGCAGAATCTTAGAAAACGTCATTCTCTCGGTCTGAGAACATCAGTTTGAGACAATATTTCAGGTTAAACATAACTTTTGAAACCAGCTTCGAATAAGTGTTTCTCTTGTTTATTTCAGATGCAAATTGATATATATAACTATATAAGCCCTTTATTTGATGTTTGAAAACTGCTATTCAGAGCTTCAGCAGAATCTTAGAAAACGTCATTCTCTCAGTCTGAGAACATCAGTTTGAGACAATGTTTCAGGTTAAACATAACTTTTGAAAACAGCTTTGAATAAGTTTTTCTCTTGTTTATTTCAGATGCAAATTGATATATATAGCTATATAAATCCTTTATTTGATGTTTGAAAACTGCTATTCAGAGCTTCAGCAGAATCTTGGAAAACGTCATTCTCTCAGCCTGTGAAGATCAGTTTGAGACAATATTTCAGGTTAAACATAACTTTTGAAAACAGCTTCGAATAAATGTTTCTCTTGTTTATTTCAGATGCAAATTGATATATATAGCTATATAAACCCTTTATTTGATGTTTGAAAACTGCTATTCAGAGCTCCAGCAGAATCTTAGAAAACGTCATTCTCTCGGTCTGAGAACATCAGTTTGAGACAATATTTCAGGTTAAACATAACTTTTGAAAACAGCTTCGAATAAGTGTTTCTCTTGTTTATTTCAGATGCAAATTGATATATATAGATATATAAACCCTTTATTTGATGTTTGAAAACTGCTATTCAGAGCTCCAGCAGAATCTTAGAAAACGTCATTCTCTCGGTCTGAGAACATCAGTTTGAGACAATATTTCAGGTTAAACATAACTTTTGAAACCAGCTTCGAATAAGTGTTTCTCTTGTTTATTTCAGATGCAAATTGATATATATAGCTATATAAACCCTTTATTTGATGTTTGAAAACTGCTATTCAGAGCTCCAGCAGAATCTTAGAAAACGTCATTCTCTCAGCCTGTGAAGATCAGTTTGAGACAATATTTCAGGTTAAACATAACTTTTGAAAACAGCTTCGAATAAATGTTTCTCTTGTTTATTTCAGATGCAAATTGTTATATATAGCTATATAAACCCTTTATTTGATGTTTGAAAACTGCTATTCAGAGCTCCAGCAGAATCTTAGAAAACGTCATTCTCTCAGTCTGAGAACATCAGTTTGAGACAATGTTTCAGGTTAAACATAACTTTTGAAAACAGCTTTGAATAAGTTTTTCTCTTGTTTATTTCAGATGCAAATTGATATATATAGCTATATAAATCCTTTATTTGATGTTTGAAAACTGCTATTCAGAGCTTCAGCAGAATCTTGGAAAACGTCATTCTCTCAGCCTGTGAAGATCAGTTTGAGACAATATTTCAGGTTAAACATAACTTTTGAAAACAGCTTCGAATAAATGTTTCTCTTGTTTATTTCAGATGCAAATTGTTATATATAGCTATATAAACCCTTTATTTGATGTTTGAAAACTGCTATTCAGAGCTCCAGCAGAATCTTAGAAAACGTCATTCTCTCGGTCTGAGAACATCAGTTTGAGACAATATTTCAGGTTAAACATAACTTTTGAAACCAGCTTCGAATAAGTGTTTCTCTTGTTTATTTCAGATGCAAATTGATATATATAACTATATAAGCCCTTTATTTGATGTTTGAAAACTGCTATTCAGAGCTTCAGCAGAATCTTGGAAAACGTCATTCTCTCAGCCTGTGAAGATCAGTTTGAGACAATATTTCAGGTTAAACATCACTTTTGAAAACAGCTGCGAATAAATGTTTCTCTTGTTTATTTCAGATGCAAATTGTTATATATAGCTATATAAACCCTTTATTTGATGTTTGAAAACTGCTATTCAGAGCTCCAGCAGAATCTTAGAAAACGTCATTCTCTCAGTCTGAGAACATAAGTTTGAGACAATATTTCAGGTTAAACATAACTTTTGAAAACAGCTTCGAATAAGTGTTTCTCTTGTTTATTTCAGATGCAAATTGATATATATAGCTATATAAACCCTTTATTTGATGTTTTAAAACTGTTATTCAGAGCTCCAGCAGAATCTTGGAAAACGTCATTCTCTCAGTCTGAGAAGATCAGTTTGAGACAATATTTCAGGTTAAACATAACTTTTGAAAACAGCTTCGAATAAATATTTCTCTTGTTTATTTCAGATGCAAATTGATATATATAGCTATATAAACCCTTTATTTGATGTTTGAAAACTGCTATTCAGAGCTCCAGCAGAATCTTAGAAAACGTCATTCTCTCAGTCTGAGAACATCAGTTTGAGACAATGTTTCAGGTTAAACATAACTTTTGAAAACAGCTTTGAATAAGTTTTTCTCTTGTTTATTTCAGATGCAAATTGATATATATAGCTATATAAATCCTTTATTTGATGTTTGAAAACTGCTATTCAGAGCTCCAGCAGAATCTTAGAAAACGTCATTCTCTCAGTCTGAGAACATCAGTTTGAGACAATGTTTCAGGTTAAACATAACTTTTGAAAACAGCTTTGAATAAGTTTTTCTCTTGTTTATTTCAGATGCAAATTGATATATATAGCTATATAAATCCTTTATTTGATGTTTGAAAACTGCTATTCAGAGCTTCAGCAGAATCTTGGAAAACGTCATTCTCTCAGCCTGTGAAGATCAGTTTGAGACAATATTTCAGGTTAAACATAACTTTTGAAAACAGCTTCGAATAAATGTTTCTCTTGTTTATTTCAGATGCAAATTGTTATATATAGCTATATAAACCCTTTATTTGATGTTTGAAAACTGCTATTCAGAGCTCCAGCAGAATCTTAGAAAACGTCATTCTCTCGGTCTGAGAACATCAGTTTGAGACAATATTTCAGGTTAAACATAACTTTTGAAAACAGCTTTGAATAAGTTTTTCTCTTGTTTATTTCAGATGCAAATTGATATATATAGCTATATAAATCCTTTATTTGATGTTTGAAAACTGCTATTCAGAGCTTCAGCAGAATCTTGGAAAACGTCATTCTCTCAGCCTGTGAAGATCAGTTTGAGACAATATTTCAGGTTAAACATAACTTTTGAAAACAGCTTCGAATAAATGTTTCTCTTGTTTATTTCAGATGCAAATTGTTATATATAGCTATATAAACCCTTTATTTGATGTTTGAAAACTGCTATTCAGAGCTCCAGCAGAATCTTAGAAAACGTCATTCTCTCGGTCTGAGAACATCAGTTTGAGACAATATTTCAGGTTAAACATAACTTTTGAAAACAGCTTCGAATAAGTGTTTCTCTTGTTTATTTCTGATGCAAATTGATATATATAGCTATATAAACCCTTTATTTGATGTTTGAAAACTGTTATTCAGAGCTCCAGCAGAATCTTGGAAAACGTCATTCTCTCAGCCTGTGAAGATCAGTTTGAGACAGTATTTCATGTTAAACATAACTTTTGAAAACAGCTTCGAATAAGTGTTTCTCTTGTTTATTTCAGATGCAAATTGATATATATAGCTATATAAACCCTTTATTTGATGTTTGAAAACTGCTATTCAGAGCTCCAGCAGAATCTTAGAAAACGTCATTCTCTCGGTCTGAGAACATCAGTTTGAGACAATATTTCAGGTTAAACATAACTTTTGAAAACAGCTTCGAATAAGTGTTTCTCTTGTTTATTTCTGATGCAAATTGATATATATAACTATATAAGCCCTTTATTTGATGTTTGAAAACTGCTATTCAGAGCTTCAGCAGAATCTTGGAAAACGTCATTCTCTCAGCCTGTGAAGATCAGTTTGAGACAATATTTCAGGTTAAACATAACTTTTGAAAACAGCTTCGAATAAATGTTTCTCTTGTTTATTTCAGATGCAAATTGTTATATATAGCTATATAAACCCTTTATTTGATGTTTGAAAACTGCTATTCAGAGCTCCAGCAGAATCTTAGAAAACGTCATTCTCTCAGTCTGAGAACATCAGTTTGAGACAATATTTCAGGTTAAACATAACTTTTGAAAACAGCTTCGAATAAGTGTTTCTCTTGTTTATTTCAGATGCAAATTGATATATATAGCTATATAAACCCTTTATTTGATGTTTTAAAACTGTTATTCAGAGCTCCAGCAGAATCTTGGAAAACGTCATTCTCTCAGTCTGAGAAGATCAGTTTGAGACAATATTTCAGGTTAAACATAACTTTTGAAAACAGCTTCGAATAAATGTTTCTCTTGTTTATTTCAGATGCAAATTGATATATATAGCTATATAAACCCTTTATTTGATGTTTGAAAACTGCTATTCAGAGCTCCAGCAGAATCTTAGAAAACGTCATTCTCTCAGTCTGAGAACATCAGTTTGAGACAATATTTCAGGTTAAACATAACTTTTGAAAACAGCTTCGAATAAGTGTTTCTCTTGTTTATTTCAGATGCAAATTGATATATATAGCTATATAAACCCTTTATTTGATGTTTTAAAACTGTTATTCAGAGCTCCAGCAGAATCTTGGAAAACGTCATTCTCTCAGTCTGAGAAGATCAGTTTGAGACAATATTTCAGGTTAAACATAACTTTTGAAAACAGCTTCGAATAAATGTTTCTCTTGTTTATTTCAGATGCAAATTGATATATATAGCTATATAAACCCTTTATTTGATGTTTGAAAACTGCTATTCAGAGCTCCAGCAGAATCTTAGAAAACGTCATTCTCTCAGTCTGAGAACATCAGTTTGAGACAATGTTTCAGGTTAAACATAACTTTTGAAAACAGCTTTGAATAAGTTTTTCTCTTGTTTATTTCAGATGCAAATTGATATATATAGCTATATAAATCCTTTATTTGATGTTTGAAAACTGCTATTCAGAGCTTCAGCAGAATCTTGGAAAACGTCATTCTCTCAGCCTGTGAAGATCAGTTTGAGACAATATTTCAGGTTAAACATAACTTTTGAAAACAGCTTCGAATAAATGTTTCTCTTGTTTATTTCAGATGCAAATTGATATATATAGCTATATAAACCCTTTATTTGATGTTTGAAAACTGTTATTCAGAGCTCCAGCAGAATCTTGGAAAACGTCTTTCTCTCAGCCTGTGAAGATCAGTTTGAGACAGTATTTCATGTTAAACATAACTTTTGAAAACAGCTTCGAATAAGTGTTTCTCTTGTTTATTTCAGATGCAAATTGATATATATAGCTATATAAACCCTTTATTTGATGTTTGAAAACTGCTATTCAGAGCTCCAGCAGAATCTTAGAAAACGTCATTCTCTCGGTCTGAGAACATCAGTTTGAGACAATATTTCAGGTTAAACATAACTTTTGAAAACAGCTTCGAATAAGTGTTTCTCTTGTTTATTTCAGATGCAAATTGATATATATAGCTATATAAACCCTTTATTTGATGTTTTAAAACTGTTATTCAGAGCTCCAGCAGAATCTTGGAAAACGTCATTCTCTCAGTCTGAGAAGATCAGTTTGAGACAATATTTCAGGTTAAACATAACTTTTGAAAACAGCTTCGAATAAATGTTTCTCTTGTTTATTTCAGATGCAAATTGATATATATAGCTATATAAATCCTTTATTTGATGTTTGAAAACTGCTATTCAGAGCTTCAGCAGAATCTTGGAAAACGTCATTCTCTCAGCCTGTGAAGATCAGTTTGAGACAATATTTCAGGTTAAACATAACTTTTGAAAACAGCTTCGAATAAATGTTTCTCTTGTTTATTTCAGATGCAAATTGTTATATATAGCTATATAAACCCTTTATTTGATGTTTGAAAACTGCTATTCAGAGCTCCAGCAGAATCTTAGAAAACGTCATTCTCTCGGTCTGAGAACATCAGTTTGAGACAATATTTCAGGTTAAACATAACTTTTGAAAACAGCTTTGAATAAGTTTTTCTCTTGTTTATTTCAGATGCAAATTGATATATATAGCTATATAAATCCTTTATTTGATGTTTGAAAACTGCTATTCAGAGCTTCAGCAGAATCTTGGAAAACGTCATTCTCTCAGCCTGTGAAGATCAGTTTGAGACAATATTTCAGGTTAAACATAACTTTTGAAAACAGCTTCGAATAAATGTTTCTCTTGTTTATTTCAGATGCAAATTGATATATATAGCTATATAAACCCTTTATTTGATGTTTGAAAACTGCTATTCAGAGCTCCAGCAGAATCTTAGAAAACGTCATTCTCTCGGTCTGAGAACATCAGTTTGAGACAATATTTCAGGTTAAACATAACTTTTGAAAACAGCTTCGAATAAGTGTTTCTCTTGTTTATTTCTGATGCAAATTGATATATATAGCTATATAAACCCTTTATTTGATGTTTGAAAACTGTTATTCAGAGCTCCAGCAGAATCTTGGAAAACGTCATTCTCTCAGCCTGTGAAGATCAGTTTGAGACAGTATTTCATGTTAAACATAACTTTTGAAAACAGCTTCGAATAAGTGTTTCTCTTGTTTATTTCAGATGCAAATTGATATATATAGCTATATAAACCCTTTATTTGATGTTTGAAAACTGCTATTCAGAGCTCCAGCAGAATCTTAGAAAACGTCATTCTCTCGGTCTGAGAACATCAGTTTGAGACAATATTTCAGGTTAAACATAACTTTTGAAAACAGCTTCGAATAAGTGTTTCTCTTGTTTATTTCTGATGCAAATTGATATATATAACTATATAAGCCCTTTATTTGATGTTTGAAAACTGCTATTCAGAGCTTCAGCAGAATCTTGGAAAACGTCATTCTCTCAGCCTGTGAAGATCAGTTTGAGACAATATTTCAGGTTAAACATAACTTTTGAAAACAGCTTCGAATAAATGTTTCTCTTGTTTATTTCAGATGCAAATTGATATATATAGCTATATAAACCCTTTATTTGATGTTTTAAAACTGTTATTCAGAGCTCCAGCAGAATCTTGGAAAACGTCATTCTCTCAGTCTGAGAAGATCAGTTTGAGACAATATTTCAGGTTAAACATAACTTTTGAAAACAGCTTCGAATAAATGTTTCTCTTGTTTATTTCAGATGCAAATTGATATATATAGCTATATAAACCCTTTATTTGATGTTTGAAAACTGCTATTCAGAGCTCCAGCAGAATCTTAGAAAACGTCATTCTCTCAGTCTGAGAACATCAGTTTGAGACAATGTTTCAGGTTAAACATAACTTTTGAAAACAGCTTTGAATAAGTTTTTCTCTTGTTTATTTCAGATGCAAATTGATATATATAGCTATATAAATCCTTTATTTGATGTTTGAAAACTGCTATTCAGAGCTCCAGCAGAATCTTAGAAAACGTCATTCTCTCAGTCTGAGAAGATCAGTTTGAGACAATATTTCAGGTTAAACATAACTTTTGAAAACAGCTTCGAATAAATGTTTCTCTTGTTTATTTCAGATGCAAATTGATATATATAGCTATATAAACCCTTTATTTGATGTTTGAAAACTGTTATTCAGAGCTCCAGCAGAATCTTGGAAAACGTCATTCTCTCAGCCTGTGAAGATCAGTTTGAGACAGTATTTCATGTTAAACATAACTTTTGAAAACAGCTTCGAATAAGTGTTTCTCTTGTTTATTTCAGATGCAAATTGATATATATAGCTATATAAACCCTTTATTTGATGTTTGAAAACTGCTATTCAGAGCTCCAGCAGAATCTTAGAAAACGTCATTCTCTCGGTCTGAGAACATCAGTTTGAGACAATATTTCAGGTTAAACATAACTTTTGAAAACAGCTTCGAATAAGTGTTTCTCTTGTTTATTTCTGATGCAAATTGATATATATAACTATATAAGCCCTTTATTTGATGTTTGAAAACTGCTATTCAGAGCTTCAGCAGAATCTTGGAAAACGTCATTCTCTCAGCCTGTGAAGATCAGTTTGAGACAATATTTCAGGTTAAACATAACTTTTGAAAACAGCTTCGAATAAATGTTTCTCTTGTTTATTTCAGATGCAAATTGTTATATATAGCTATATAAACCCTTTATTTGATGTTTGAAAACTGCTATTCAGAGCTCCAGCAGAATCTTAGAAAACGTCATTCTCTCAGTCTGAGAACATCAGTTTGAGACAATATTTCAGGTTAAACATAACTTTTGAAAACAGCTTCGAATAAGTGTTTCTCTTGTTTATTTCAGATGCAAATTGATATATATAGCTATATAAACCCTTTATTTGATGTTTTAAAACTGTTATTCAGAGCTCCAGCAGAATCTTGGAAAACGTCATTCTCTCAGTCTGAGAAGATCAGTTTGAGACAATATTTCAGGTTAAACATAACTTTTGAAAACAGCTTCGAATAAATGTTTCTCTTGTTTATTTCAGATGCAAATTGATATATATAGCTATATAAATCCTTTATTTGATGTTTGAAAACTGCTATTCAGAGCTTCAGCAGAATCTTGGAAAACGTCATTCTCTCAGCCTGTGAAGATCAGTTTGAGACAATATTTCAGGTTAAACATAACTTTTGAAAACAGCTTCGAATAAATGTTTCTCTTGTTTATTTCAGATGCAAATTGTTATATATAGCTATATAAACCCTTTATTTGATGTTTGAAAACTGCTATTCAGAGCTCCAGCAGAATCTTAGAAAACGTCATTCTCTCGGTCTGAGAACATCAGTTTGAGACAATATTTCAGGTTAAACATAACTTTTGAAAACAGCTTTGAATAAGTTTTTCTCTTGTTTATTTCAGATGCAAATTGATATATATAGCTATATAAATCCTTTATTTGATGTTTGAAAACTGCTATTCAGAGCTTCAGCAGAATCTTGGAAAACGTCATTCTCTCAGCCTGTGAAGATCAGTTTGAGACAATATTTCAGGTTAAACATAACTTTTGAAAACAGCTTCGAATAAATGTTTCTCTTGTTTATTTCAGATGCAAATTGTTATATATAGCTATATAAACCCTTTATTTGATGTTTGAAAACTGCTATTCAGAGCTCCAGCAGAATCTTAGAAAACGTCATTCTCTCGGTCTGAGAACATCAGTTTGAGACAATATTTCAGGTTAAACATAACTTTTGAAAACAGCTTCGAATAAGTGTTTCTCTTGTTTATTTCTGATGCAAATTGATATATATAGCTATATAAACCCTTTATTTGATGTTTGAAAACTGTTATTCAGAGCTCCAGCAGAATCTTGGAAAACGTCATTCTCTCAGCCTGTGAAGATCAGTTTGAGACAGTATTTCATGTTAAACATAACTTTTGAAAACAGCTTCGAATAAGTGTTTCTCTTGTTTATTTCAGATGCAAATTGATATATATAGCTATATAAACCCTTTATTTGATGTTTGAAAACTGCTATTCAGAGCTCCAGCAGAATCTTAGAAAACGTCATTCTCTCGGTCTGAGAACATCAGTTTGAGACAATATTTCAGGTTAAACATAACTTTTGAAAACAGCTTCGAATAAGTGTTTCTCTTGTTTATTTCTGATGCAAATTGATATATATAACTATATAAGCCCTTTATTTGATGTTTGAAAACTGCTATTCAGAGCTTCAGCAGAATCTTGGAAAACGTCATTCTCTCAGCCTGTGAAGATCAGTTTGAGACAATATTTCAGGTTAAACATAACTTTTGAAAACAGCTTCGAATAAATGTTTCTCTTGTTTATTTCAGATGCAAATTGTTATATATAGCTATATAAACCCTTTATTTGATGTTTGAAAACTGCTATTCAGAGCTCCAGCAGAATCTTAGAAAACGTCATTCTCTCAGTCTGAGAACATCAGTTTGAGACAATATTTCAGGTTAAACATAACTTTTGAAAACAGCTTCGAATAAGTGTTTCTCTTGTTTATTTCAGATGCAAATTGATATATATAGCTATATAAACCCTTTATTTGATGTTTGAAAACTGCTATTCAGAGCTCCAGCAGAATCTTAGAAAACGTCATTCTCTCAGTCTGAGAACATCAGTTTGAGACAATATTTCAGGTTAAACATAACTTTTGAAAACAGCTTCGAATAAGTGTTTCTCTTGTTTATTTCAGATGCAAATTGATATATATAGCTATATAAACCCTTTATTTGATGTTTTAAAACTGTTATTCAGAGCTCCAGCAGAATCTTGGAAAACGTCATTCTCTCAGTCTGAGAAGATCAGTTTGAGACAATATTTCAGGTTAAACATAACTTTTGAAAACAGCTTCGAATAAATGTTTCTCTTGTTTATTTCTGATGCAAATTGATATATATAGCTATATAAACCCTTTATTTGATGTTTGAAAACTGCTATTCAGAGCTCCAGCAGAATCTTAGAAAACGTCATTCTCTCAGTCTGAGAACATCAGTTTGAGACAATGTTTCAGGTTAAACATAACTTTTGAAAACAGCTTTGAATAAGTTTTTCTCTTGTTTATTTCAGATGCAAATTGATATATATAGCTATATAAATCCTTTATTTGATGTTTGAAAACTGCTATTCAGAGCTTCAGCAGAATCTTGGAAAACGTCATTCTCTCAGCCTGTGAAGATCAGTTTGAGACAATATTTCAGGTTAAACATAACTTTTGAAAACAGCTTCGAATAAATGTTTCTCTTGTTTATTTCAGATGCAAATTGATATATATAGCTATATAAACCCTTTATTTGATGTTTGAAAACTGCTATTCAGAGCTTCAGCAGAATCTTGGAAAATGTCATTCTCTCAGCCTGTGAAGATCAGTTTGAGACAATATTTCAGGTTAAACATAACTTTTGAAAACAGCTTCGAATAAATGTTTCTCTTGTTTATTTCAGATGCAAATTGATATATATAGCTATATAAACCCTTTATTTGATGTTTGAAAACTGCTATTCAGAGCTCCAGCAGAATCTTAGAAAACGTCATTCTCTCGGTCTGAGAACATCAGTTTGAGACAATATTTCAGGTTAAACATAACTTTTGAAAACAGCTTCGAATAAGTGTTTCTCTTGTTTATTTCAGATGCAAATTGATATATATAGCTATATAAACCCTTTATTTGATGTTTGAAAACTGCTATTCAGAGCTCCAGCAGAATCTTAGAAAACGTCATTCTCTCAGTCTGAGAACATCAGTTTGAGACAATATTTCAGGTTAAAGATAACTTTTGAAAACAGCTTCGAATAAATGTTTCTCTTGTTTATTTCAGATGCAAATTGATATATATAGCTATATAAACCCTTTATTTGATGTTTGAAAACTGCTATTCAGAGCTCCAGCAGAATCTTAGAAAACGTCATTCTCTCGGTCTGAGAACATCAGTTTGAGACAATATTTCAGGTTAAACATAACTTTTGAAAACAGCTTCGAATAAGTGTTTCTCTTGTTTATTTCTGATGCAAATTGATATATATAGCTATATAAACCCTTTATTTGATGTTTGAAAACTGTTATTCAGAGCTCCAGCAGAATCTTGGAAAACGTCATTCTCTCAGCCTGTGAAGATCAGTTTGAGACAGTATTTCATGTTAAACATAACTTTTGAAAACAGCTTCGAATAAGTGTTTCTCTTGTTTATTTCAGATGCAAATTGATATATATAGCTATATAAACCCTTTATTTGATGTTTGAAAACTGCTATTCAGAGCTCCAGCAGAATCTTAGAAAACGTCATTCTCTCGGTCTGAGAACATCAGTTTGAGACAATATTTCAGGTTAAACATAACTTTTGAAAACAGCTTCGAATAAGTGTTTCTCTTGTTTATTTCTGATGCAAATTGATATATATAGCTATATAAACCCTTTATTTGATGTTTGAAAACTGTTATTCAGAGCTCCAGCAGAATCTTGGAAAACGTCCTTCTCTCAGCCTGTGAAGATCAGTTTGAGACAGTATTTCATGTTAAACATAACTTTTGAAAACAGCTTCGAATAAGTGTTTCTCTTGTTTATTTCAGATGCAAATTGATATATATAGCTATATAAACCCTTTATTTGATGTTTGAAAACTGCTATTCAGAGCTCCAGCAGAATCTTAGAAAACGTCATTCTCTCGGTCTGAGAACATCAGTTTGAGACAATATTTCAGGTTAAACATAACTTTTGAAAACAGCTTCGAATAAGTGTTTCTCTTGTTTATTTCTGATGCAAATTGATATATATATAGCTATATAAACCCTTTATTTGATGTTTGAAAACTGCTATTCAGAGCTCCAGCAGAATCTTAGAAAACGTCATTCTCTCGGTCTGAGAACATCAGTTTGAGACAATATTTCAGGTTAAACATAACTTTTGAAACCAGCTTCGAATAAGTGTTTCTCTTGTTTATTTCAGATGCAAATTGATATATATAGCTATATAAACCCTTTATTTGATGTTTGAAAACTGCTATTCAGAGCTCCAGCAGAATCTTAGAAAACGTCATTCTCTCGGTCTGAGAACATCAGTTTGAGACAATATTTCAGGTTAAACATAACTTTTGAAAACAGCTTCGAATAAGTGTTTCTCTTGATTATTTCTGATGCAAATTGATATATATAGCTATATAAACCCTTTATTTGATGTTTGAAAACTGCTATTCAGAGCTCCAGCAGAATCTTAGAAAACGTCATTCTCTCGGTCTGAGAACATCAGTTTGAGACAATATTTCAGGTTAAACATAACTTTTGAAAACAGCTTCGAATAAGTGTTTCTCTTGTTTATTTCAGATGCAAATTGATATATATAGCTATATAAGCCCTTTATTTGATGTTTGAAAACTGCTATTCAGAGCTTCAGCAGAATCTTGGAAAACGTCATTCTCTCAGCCTGTGAAGATCAGTTTGAGACAATAGTTCAGGTTTAACATAACTTTTGAAAACAGCTTCGAATAAATGTTTCTCTTGTTTATTTCAGATGCAAATTGTTATATATAGCTATATAAACCCTTTATTTGATGTTTGAAAACTGCTATTCAGAGCTCCAGCAGAATCTTAGAAAACGTCATTCTCTCAGTCTGAGAACATCAGTTTGAGACAATATTTCAGGTTAAACATAACTTTTGAAAACAGCTTTGAATAAGTGTTTCTCTTGTTTATTTCAGATGCAAATTGATATATATAGCTATATAAACCCTTTATTTGATGTTTGAAAACTGCTATTCAGAGCTTCAGCAGAATATTGGAAAACGTCATTCTCTCAGCCTGTGAAGATCAGTTTGAGACAATATTTCAGGTTAAACATAACTTTTGAAAACAGCTTCGAATAAATGTTTCTCTTGTTTATTTCAGATGCAAATTGTTATATATAGCTATATAAACCCTTTATTTGATGTTTGAAAACTGCTATTCAGAGCTCCAGCAGAATCTTAGAAAACGTCATTCTCTCGGTCTGAGAACATCAGTTTGAGACTTTATTTCAGGTTAAACATAACTTTTGAAAACAGCTTCGAATAAGTGTTTCTCTTGTTTATTTCAGATGCAAATTGATATATATAGCTATATAAACCCTTTATTTGATGTTTGAAAACTGCTATTCAGAGCTTCAGCAGAATCTTGGAAAACGTCATTCTCTCAGCCTGTGAAGATCAGTTTGAGACAATATTTCAGGTTAAACATAACTTTTGAAAACAGCTTCGAATAAATGTTTCTCTTGTTTATTTCAGATGCAAATTGATATATATAGCTATATAAACCCTTTATTTGATGTTTGAAAACTGCTATTCAGAGCTCCAGCAGAATCTTAGAAAACGTCATTCTCTCAGCCTGTGAAGATCAGTTTGAGACAGTATTTCATGTTAAACATAACTTTTGAAAACAGCTTCGAATAAGTGTTTCTCTTGTTTATTTCAGATGCAAATTGATATATATAGCTATATAAACCCTTTATTTGATGTTTGAAAACTGCTATTCAGAGCTCCAGCAGAATCTTAGAAAACGTCATTCTCTCGGTCTGAGAACATCAGTTTGAGTCAATATTTCAGGTTAAACATAACTTTTGAAAACAGCTTCGAATAAGTGTTTCTCTTGTTTATTTCTAATGCAAATTGATATATATAGCTATATAAACCCTTTATTTGATGTTTGAAAACTGCTATTCAGAGCTCCAGCAGAATCTTAGAAAACGTCATTCTCTCGGTCTGAGAACATCAGTTTGAGACAATATTTCAGGTTAAACATAACTTTTGAAACCAGCTTCGAATAAGTGTTTCTCTTGTTTATTTCTGATGCAAATTGATATATATAGCTATATAAGCCCTTTATTTGATGTTTGAAAACTGCTATTCAGAGCTTCAGCAGAATCTTGGAAAACGTCATTCTCTCAGCCTGTGAAGATCAGTTTGAGACAATATTTCAGGTTTAACATAACTTTTGAAAACAGCTTCGAATAAATGTTTCTCTTGTTTATTTCAGATGCAAATTGTTATATATAGCTATATAAACCCTTTATTTGATGTTTGAAAACTGCTATTCAGAGCTCCAGCAGAATCTTAGAAAACGTCATTCTCTCAGTCTGAGAACATCAGTTTGAGACAATATTTCAGGTTAAACATAACTTTTGAAAACAGCTTCGAATAAGTGTTTCTCTTGTTTATTTCAGATGCAAATTGATATATATAGCTATATAAACCCTTTATTTGATGTTTGAAAACGGTTATTCAGAGCTCCAGCAGAATCTTGGAAAACGTCATTCTCTCAGTCTGAGAAGATCAGTTTGAGACAATATTTCAGGTTAAACATAACTTTTGAAAACAGCTTCGAATAAATGTTTCTCTTGTTTATTTCAGATGCAAATTGTTATATATAGCTATATAAACCCTTTATTTGATGTTTGAAAACTGCTATTCAGAGCTCCAGCAGAATCTTAGAAAACGTCATTCTCTCAGTCTGAGAACATCAGTTTGAGACAATGTTTCAGGTTAAACATAACTTTTGAAAACAGCTTTGAATAAGTTTTTCTCTTGTTTATTTCAGATGCAAATTGATATATATAGCTATATAAATCCTTTATTTGATGTTTGAAAACTGCTATTCAGAGCTCCAGCAGAATCTTAGAAAACGTCATTCTCTCAGTCTGAGAACATCAGTTTGAGACAATGTTTCAGGTTAAACATAACTTTTGAAAACAGCTTTGAATAAGTTTTTCTCTTGTTTATTTCAGATGCAAATTGATATATATAGCTATATAAACCCTTTATTTGATGTTTGAAAACTGTTATTCAGAGCTCCAGCAGAATCTTGGAAAACGTCATTCTCTCAGTCTGAGAAGATCAGTTTGAGACAATATTTCAGGTTAAACATAACTTTTGAAAACAGCTTCGAATAAATGTTTCTCTTGTTTATTTCAGATGCAAATTGATATATATAGCTAGATAAACCCTTTATTTGATGTTTGAAAACTGCTATTCAGAGCTCCAGCAGAATCTTAGAAAACGTCATTCTCTCAGTCTGAGAACATCAGTTTGAGACAATGTTTCAGGTTAAACATAACTTTTGAAAACAGCTTTGAATAAGTTTTTCTCTTGTTTATTTCAGATGCAAATTGATATATATAGCTATATAAATCCTTTATTTGATGTTTGAAAACTGCTATTCAGAGCTTCAGCAGAATCTTGGAAAACGTCATTCTCTCAGCCTGTGAAGATCAGTTTGAGACAATATTTCAGGTTAAACATAACTTTTGAAAACAGCTTCGAATAAATGTTTCTCTTGTTTATTTCAGATGCAAATTGTTATATATAGCTATATAAACCCTTTATTTGATGTTTGAAAACTGCTATTCAGAGCTCCAGCAGAATCTTAGAAAACGTCATTCTCTCGGTCTGAGAACATCAGTTTGAGACAATATTTCAGGTTAAACATAACTTTTGAAACCAGCTTCGAATAAGTGTTTCTCTTGTTTATTTCAGATGCAAATTGATATATATAACTATATAAGCCCTTTATTTGATGTTTGAAAACTGCTATTCAGAGCTTCAGCAGAATCTTGGAAAACGTCATTCTCTCAGCCTGTGAAGATCAGTTTGAGACAATATTTCAGGTTAAACATAACTTTTGAAAACAGCTTCGAATAAATGTTTCTCTTGTTTATTTCAGATGCAAATTGTTATATATAGCTATATAAACCCTTTATTTGATGTTTGAAAACTGCTATTCAGAGCTCCAGCAGAATCTTAGAAAACGTCATTCTCTCAGTCTGAGAACATCAGTTTGAGACAATATTTCAGGTTAAACATAACTTTTGAAAACAGCTTCGAATAAGTGTTTCTCTTGTTTATTTCAGATGCAAATTGATATATATAGCTATATAAACCCTTTATTTGATGTTTTAAAACTGTTATTCAGAGCTCCAGCAGAATCTTGGAAAACGTCATTCTCTCGGTCTGAGAACATCAGTTTGAGACAATATTTCAGGTTAAACATAACTTTTGAAAACAGCTTCGAATAAATGTTTCTCTTGTTTATTTCAGATGCAAATTGATATATATAGCTATATAAACCCTTTATTTGATGTTTGAAAACTGCTATTCAGAGCTCCAGCAGAATCTTAGAAAACGTCATTCTCTCGGTCTGAGAACATCAGTTTGAGACAATATTTCAGGTTAAACATAACTTTTGAAACCAGCTTCGAATAAGTGTTTCTCTTGTTTATTTCAGATGCAAATTGATATATATAACTATATAAGCCCTTTATTTGATGTTTGAAAACTGCTATTCAGAGCTTCAGCAGAATCTTGGAAAACGTCATTCTCTCAGCCTGTGAAGATCAGTTTGAGACAATATTTCAGGTTAAACATAACTTTTGAAAACAGCTTCGAATAAATGTTTCTCTTGTTTATTTCAGATGCAAATTGTTATATATAGCTATATAAACCCTTTATTTGATGTTTGAAAACTGCTATTCAGAGCTCCAGCAGAATCTTAGAAAACGTCATTCTCTCAGTCTGAGAACATCAGTTTGAGACAATATTTCAGGTTAAACATAACTTTTGAAAACAGCTTCGAATAAGTGTTTCTCTTGTTTATTTCAGATGCAAATTGATATATATAGCTATATAAACCCTTTATTTGATGTTTTAAAACTGTTATTCAGAGCTCCAGCAGAATCTTAGAAAACGTCATTCTCTCGGTCTGAGAACATCAGTTTGAGACAATATTTCAGGTTAAACATAACTTTTGAAACCAGCTTCGAATAAGTGTTTCTCTTGTTTATTTCAGATGCAAATTGATATATATAACTATATAAGCCCTTTATTTGATGTTTGAAAACTGCTATTCAGAGCTTCAGCAGAATCTTGGAAAACGTCATTCTCTCAGCCTGTGAAGATCAGTTTGAGACAATATTTCAGGTTAAACATAACTTTTGAAAACAGCTTCGAATAAATGTTTCTCTTGTTTATTTCAGATGCAAATTGTTATATATAGCTATATAAACCCTTTATTTGATGTTTGAAAACTGCTATTCAGAGCTCCAGCAGAATCTTGGAAAACGTCATTCTCTCAGTCTGAGAAGATCAGTTTGAGACAATATTTCAGGTTAAACATAACTTTTGAAAACAGCTTCGAATAAATGTTTCTCTTGTTTATTTCAGATGCAAATTGATATATATAGCTATATAAACCCTTTATTTGATGTTTGAAAACTGCTATTCAGAGCTCCAGCAGAATCTTAGAAAACGTCATTCTCTCAGTCTGAGAACATCAGTTTGAGACAATGTTTCAGGTTAAACATAACTTTTGAAAACAGCTTTGAATAAGTTTTTCTCTTGTTTATTTCAGATGCAAATTGATATATATAGCTATATAAATCCTTTATTTGATGTTTGAAAACTGCTATTCAGAGCTTCAGCAGAATCTTGGAAAACGTCATTCTCTCAGCCTGTGAAGATCAGTTTGAGACAATATTTCAGGTTAAACATAACTTTTGAAAACAGCTTCGAATAAATGTTTCTCTTGTTTATTTCAGATGCAAATTGATATATATAGCTATATAAACCCTTTATTTGATGTTTGAAAACTGCTATTCAGAGCTCCAGCAGAATCTTAGAAAACGTCATTCTCTCGGTCTGAGAACATCAGTTTGAGACAATATTTCAGGTTAAACATAACTTTTGAAAACAGCTTCGAATAAGTGTTTCTCTTGTTTATTTCAGATGCAAATTGATATATATAGCTATATAAACCCTTTATTTGATGTTTGAAAACTGCTATTCAGAGCTCCAGCAGAATCTTAGAAAACGTCATTCTCTCGGTCTGAGAACATCAGTTTGAGACAATATTTCAGGTTAAACATAACTTTTGAAACCAGCTTCGAATAAGTGTTTCTCTTGTTTATTTCAGATGCAAATTGATATATATAGCTATATAAACCCTTTATTTGATGTTTGAAAACTGCTATTCAGAGCTCCAGCAGAATCTTAGAAAACGTCATTCTCTCAGTCTGAGAACATCATTTTGAGACAATGTTTCAGGTTAAACATAACTTTTGAAAACAGCTTTGAATAAGTTTTTCTCTTGTTTATTTCAGATGCAAATTGATATATATAGCTATATAAATCCTTTATTTGATGTTTGAAAACTGCTATTCAGAGCTCCAGCAGAATTTTAGAAAACGTCATTCTCTCAGTCTGAGAACATCAGTTTGAGACAATATTTCAGGTTAAACATAACTTTTGAAAACAGCTTCGAATAAGTGTTTCTCTTGTTTATTTCAGATGCAAATTGATATATATAGCTATATAAACCCTTTATTTGATGTTTTAAAACTGTTATTCAGAGCTCCAGCAGAATCTTGGAAAACGTCATTCTCTCAGTCTGAGAACATCAGTTTGAGACAATATTTCAGGTTAAACATAACTTTTGAAAACAGCTTCGAATAAATGTTTCTCTTGTTTATTTCAGATGCAAATTGATATATATAGCTATATAAACCCTTTATTTGATGTTTGAAAACTGCTATTCAGAGCTCCAGCAGAATCTTAGAAAACGTCATTCTCTCGGTCTGAGAACATCAGTTTGAGACAATATTTCAGGTTAAACATAACTTTTGAAAACAGCTTCGAATAAGTGTTTCTCTTGTTTATTTCAGATGCAAATTGATATATATAGCTATATAAACCCTTTATTTGATGTTTGAAAACTGCTATTCAGAGCTCCAGCAGAATCTTAGAAAACGTCATTCTCTCAGTCTGAGAACATCAGTTTGAGACAATGTTTCAGGTTAAACATAACTTTTGAAAACAGCTTTGAATAAGTTTTTCTCTTGTTTATTTCAGATGCAAATTGATATATATAGCTATATAAATCCTTTATTTGATGTTTGAAAACTGCTATTCAGAGCTTCAGCAGAATCTTGGAAAACGTCATTCTCTCAGCCTTTGAAGATCAGTTTGAGACAATATTTCAGGTTAAACATAACTTTTGAAAACAGCTTCGAATAAATGTTTCTCTTGTTTATTTCAGATGCAAATTGTTATATATAGCTATATAAACCCTTTATTTGATGTTTGAAAACTGCTATTCAGAGCTCCAGCAGAATCTTAGAAAACGTCATTCTCTCAGTCTGAGAACATCAGTTTGAGACAATGTTTCAGGTTAAACATAACTTTTGAAAACAGCTTTGAATAAGTTTTTCTCTTGTTTATTTCAGATGCAAATTGATATATATAGCTATATAAATCCTTTATTTGATGTTTGAAAACTGCTATTCAGAGCTTCAGCAGAATCTTGGAAAACGTCATTCTCTCAGCCTGTGAAGATCAGTTTGAGACAATATTTCAGGTTAAACATAACTTTTGAAAACAGCTTCGAATAAATGTTTCTCTTGTTTATTTCAGATGCAAATTGTTATATATAGCTATATAAACCCTTTATTTGATGTTTGAAAACTGCTATTCAGAGCTCCAGCAGAATCTTAGAAAACGTCATTCTCTCGGTCTGAGAACATCAGTTTGAGACAATATTTCAGGTTAAACATAACTTTTGAAAACAGCTTTGAATAAGTTTTTCTCTTGTTTATTTCAGATGCAAATTGATATATATAGCTATATAAACCCTTTATTTGATGTTTGAAAACTGCTATTCAGAGCTTCAGCAGAATCTTGGAAAACGTCATTCTCTCAGCCTGTGAAGATCAGTTTGAGACAATATTTCAAGTTAAACATAACTTTTGAAAACAGCTTCGAATAAATGTTTCTCTTGTTTATTTCAGATGCAAATTGATATATATAGCTATATAAACCCTTTATTTGATGTTTGAAAACTGCTATTCAGAGCTCCAGCAGAATCTTAGAAAACGTCATTCTCTCGGTCTGAGAACATCAGTTTGAGACAATATTTCAGGTTAAACATAACTTTTGAAAACAGCTTCGAATAAGTGTTTCTCTTGTTTATTTCAGATGCAAATTGATATATATAGCTATATAAACCCTTTATTTGATGTTTGAAAACTGCTATTCAGAGCTCCAGCAGAATCTTAGAAAACGTCATTCTCTCAGTCTGAGAACATCAGTTTGAGACAATATTTCAGGTTAAACATAACTTTTGAAAACAGCTTCGAATAAATGTTTCTCTTGTTTATTTCAGATGCAAATTGATATATATAGCTATATAAACCCTTTATTTGATGTTTGAAAACTGCTATTCAGAGCTCCAGCAGAATCTTAGAAAACGTCATTCTCTCAGTCTGAGAACATCAGTTTGAGACAATGTTTCAGGTTAAACATAACTTTTGAAAACAGCTTTGAATAAGTTTTTCTCTTGTTTATTTCAGATGCAAATTGATATATATAGCTATATAAATCCTTTATTTGATGTTTGAAAACTGCTATTCAGAGCTTCAGCAGAATCTTGGAAAACGTCATTCTCTCAGCCTTTGAAGATCAGTTTGAGACAATATTTCAGGTTAAACATAACTTTTGAAAACAGCTTCGAATAAATGTTTCTCTTGTTTATTTCAGATGCAAATTGTTATATATAGCTATATAAACCCTTTATTTGATGTTTGAAAACTGCTATTCAGAGCTCCAGCAGAATCTTAGAAAACGTCATTCTCTCAGTCTGAGAACATCAGTTTGAGACAATATTTCAGGTTAAACATAACTTTTGAAAACAGCTTCGAATAAGTGTTTCTCTTGTTTATTTCTGATGCAAATTGATATATATAGCTATATAAACCCTTTATTTGATGTTTGAAAACTGTTATTCAGAGCTCCAGCAGAATCTTGGAAAACGTCATTCTCTCAGCCTGTGAAGATCAGTTTGAGACAGTATTTCATGTTAAACATAACTTTTGAAAACAGCTTCGAATAAGTGTTTTTCTTGTTTATTTCAGATGCAAATTGATATATATAGCTATATAAACCCTTTATTTGATGTTTGAAAACTGCTATTCAGAGCTCCAGCAGAATCTTAGAAAACGTCATTCTCTCGGTCTGAGAACATCAGTTTGAGACAATATTTCAGGTTAAACATAACTTTTGAAAACAGCTTCGAATAAGTGTTTCTCTTGTTTATTTCTGATGCAAATTGATATATATAGCTATATAAACCCTTTATTTGATGTTTGAAAACTGCTATTCAGAGCTCCAGCAGAATCTTAGAAAACGTCACTCTCGGTCTGAGAAGATCAGTTTGAGACAATATTTCAGGTTAAACATAACTTTTGAAAACAGCTTCGAATAAATGTTTCTCTTGTTTATTTCAGATGCAAATTGATATATATAGCTATATAAATCCTTTATTTGATGTTTGAAAACTGCTATTCAGAGCTTCAGCAGAATCTTGGAAAACGTCATTCTCTCAGCCTGTGAAGATCAGTTTGAGACAATATTTCAGGTTAAACATAACTTTTGAAAACAGCTTCGAATAAATGTTTCTCTTGTTTATTTCAGATGCAAATTGTTATATATAGCTATATAAACCCTTTATTTGATGTTTGAAAACTGCTATTCAGAGCTCCAGCAGAATCTTAGAAAACGTCATTCTCTCGGTCTGAGAACATCAGTTTGAGACAATATTTCAGGTTAAACATAACTTTTGAAAACAGCTTTGAATAAGTTTTTCTCTTGTTTATTTCAGATGCAAATTGATATATATAGCTATATAAATCCTTTATTTGATGTTTGAAAACTGCTATTCAGAGCTTCAGCAGAATCTTGGAAAACGTCATTCTCTCAGCCTGTGAAGATCAGTTTGAGACAATATTTCAGGTTAAACATAACTTTTGAAAACAGCTTCGAATAAATGTTTCTCTTGTTTATTTCAGATGCAAATTGTTATATATAGCTATATAAACCCTTTATTTGATGTTTGAAAACTGCTATTCAGAGCTCCAGCAGAATCTTAGAAAACGTCATTCTCTCGGTCTGAGAACATCAGTTTGAGACAATATTTCAGGTTAAACATAACTTTTGAAAACAGCTTCGAATAAGTGTTTCTCTTGTTTATTTCTGATGCAAATTGATATATATAGCTATATAAACCCTTTATTTGATGTTTGAAAACTGTTATTCAGAGCTCCAGCAGAATCTTGGAAAACGTCATTCTCTCAGCCTGTGAAGATCAGTTTGAGACAGTATTTCATGTTAAACATAACTTTTGAAAACAGCTTCGAATAAGTGTTTCTCTTGTTTATTTCAGATGCAAATTGATATATATAGCTATATAAACCCTTTATTTGATGTTTGAAAACTGCTATTCAGAGCTCCAGCAGAATCTTAGAAAACGTCATTCTCTCGGTCTGAGAACATCAGTTTGAGACAATATTTCAGGTTAAACATAACTTTTGAAAACAGCTTCGAATAAGTGTTTCTCTTGTTTATTTCTGATGCAAATTGATATATATAACTATATAAGCCCTTTATTTGATGTTTGAAAACTGCTATTCAGAGCTTCAGCAGAATCTTGGAAAACGTCATTCTCTCAGCCTGTGAAGATCAGTTTGAGACAATATTTCAGGTTAAACATAACTTTTGAAAACAGCTTCGAATAAATGTTTCTCTTGTTTATTTCAGATGCAAATTGTTATATATAGCTATATAAACCCTTTATTTGATGTTTGAAAACTGCTATTCAGAGCTCCAGCAGAATCTTAGAAAACGTCATTCTCTCAGTCTGAGAACATCAGTTTGAGACAATATTTCAGGTTAAACATAACTTTTGAAAACAGCTTCGAATAAGTGTTTCTCTTGTTTATTTCAGATGCAAATTGATATATATAGCTATATAAACCCTTTATTTGATGTTTGAAAACTGCTATTCAGAGCTCCAGCAGAATCTTAGAAAACGTCATTCTCTCAGTCTGAGAACATCAGTTTGAGACAATATTTCAGGTTAAACATAACTTTTGAAAACAGCTTCGAATAAGTGTTTCTCTTGTTTATTTCAGATGCAAATTGATATATATAGCTATATAAACCCTTTATTTGATGTTTTAAAACTGTTATTCAGAGCTCCAGCAGAATCTTGGAAAACGTCATTCTCTCAGTCTGAGAAGATCAGTTTGAGACAATATTTCAGGTTAAACATAACTTTTGAAAACAGCTTCGAATAAATGTTTCTCTTGTTTATTTCTGATGCAAATTGATATATATAGCTATATAAACCCTTTATTTGATGTTTGAAAACTGCTATTCAGAGCTCCAGCAGAATCTTAGAAAACGTCATTCTCTCAGTCTGAGAACATCAGTTTGAGACAATGTTTCAGGTTAAACATAACTTTTGAAAACAGCTTCGAATAAGTGTTTCTCTTGTTTATTTCAGATGCAAATTGATATATATAGCTATATAAACCCTTTATTTGATGTTTGAAAACTGCTATTCAGAGCTCCATCAGAATCTTAGAAAACGTCATTCTCTCAGCCTGTGAAGATCAGTTTGAGACAGTATTTCATGTTAAACATAACTTTTGAAAACAGCTTCGAATAAGTGTTTCTCTTGTTTATTTCAGATGCAAATTGATATATATAGCTATATAAACCCTTTATTTGATGTTTGAAAACTGCTATTCAGAGCTCCAGCAGAATCTTAGAAAACGTCATTCTCTCGGTCTGAGAACATCAGTTTGAGACAATATTTCAGGTTAAACATAACTTTTGAAAACAGCTTCGAATAAGTGTTTCTCTTGTTTATTTCTGATGCAAATTGATATATATAGCTATATAAACCCTTTATTTGATGTTTGAAAACTGCTATTCAGAGCTCCAGCAGAATCTTAGAAAACGTCATTCTCTCGGTCTGAGAACATCAGTTTGAGACAATATTTCAGGTTAAACATAACTTTTGAAACCAGCTTCGAATAAGTGTTTCTCTTGTTTATTTCAGATGCAAATTGATATATATAGCTATATAAGCCCTTTATTTGATGTTTGAAAACTGCTATTCAGAGCTTCAGCAGAATCTTGGAAAACGTCATTCTCTCAGCCTGTGAAGATCAGTTTGAGACAATAGTTCAGGTTTAACATAACTTTTGAAAACAGCTTCGAATAAATGTTTCTCTTGTTTATTTCAGATGCAAATTGTTATATATAGCTATATAAACCCTTTATTTGATGTTTGAAAACTGCTATTCAGAGCTCCAGCAGAATCTTAGAAAACGTCATTCTCTCAGTCTGAGAACATCAGTTTGAGACAATATTTCAGGTTAAACATAACTTTTGAAAACAGCTTTGAATAAGTGTTTCTCTTGTTTATTTCAGATGCAAATTGATATATATAGCTATATAAACCCTTTATTTGATGTTTGAAAACTGCTATTCAGAGCTTCAGCAGAATATTGGAAAACGTCATTCTCTCAGCCTGTGAAGATCAGTTTGAGACAATATTTCAGGTTAAACATAACTTTTGAAAACAGCTTCGAATAAATGTTTCTCTTGTTTATTTCAGATGCAAATTGTTATATATAGCTATATAAACCCTTTATTTGATGTTTGAAAACTGCTATTCAGAGCTCCAGCAGAATCTTAGAAAACGTCATTCTCTCGGTCTGAGAACATCAGTTTGAGACTTTATTTCAGGTTAAACATAACTTTTGAAAACAGCTTCGAATAAGTGTTTCTCTTGTTTATTTCAGATGCAAATTGATATATATAGCTATATAAACCCTTTATTTGATGTTTGAAAACTGCTATTCAGAGCTTCAGCAGAATCTTGGAAAACGTCATTCTCTCAGCCTGTGAAGATCAGTTTGAGACAATATTTCAGGTTAAACATAACTTTTGAAAACAGCTTCGAATAAATGTTTCTCTTGTTTATTTCAGATGCAAATTGATATATATAGCTATATAAACCCTTTATTTGATGTTTGAAAACTGCTATTCAGAGCTCCAGCAGAATCTTAGAAAACGTCATTCTCTCAGCCTGTGAAGATCAGTTTGAGACAGTATTTCATGTTAAACATAACTTTTGAAAACAGCTTCGAATAAGTGTTTCTCTTGTTTATTTCAGATGCAAATTGATATATATAGCTATATAAACCCTTTATTTGATGTTTGAAAACTGCTATTCAGAGCTCCAGCAGAATCTTAGAAAACGTCATTCTCTCGGTCTGAGAACATCAGTTTGAGTCAATATTTCAGGTTAAACATAACTTTTGAAAACAGCTTCGAATAAGTGTTTCTCTTGTTTATTTCTAATGCAAATTGATATATATAGCTATATAAACCCTTTATTTGATGTTTGAAAACTGCTATTCAGAGCTCCAGCAGAATCTTAGAAAACGTCATTCTCTCGGTCTGAGAACATCAGTTTGAGACAATATTTCAGGTTAAACATAACTTTTGAAACCAGCTTCGAATAAGTGTTTCTCTTGTTTATTTCTGATGCAAATTGATATATATAGCTATATAAGCCCTTTATTTGATGTTTGAAAACTGCTATTCAGAGCTTCAGCAGAATCTTGGAAAACGTCATTCTCTCAGCCTGTGAAGATCAGTTTGAGACAATATTTCAGGTTTAACATAACTTTTGAAAACAGCTTCGAATAAATGTTTCTCTTGTTTATTTCAGATGCAAATTGTTATATATAGCTATATAAACCCTTTATTTGATGTTTGAAAACTGCTATTCAGAGCTCCAGCAGAATCTTAGAAAACGTCATTCTCTCAGTCTGAGAACATCAGTTTGAGACAATATTTCAGGTTAAACATAACTTTTGAAAACAGCTTCGAATAAGTGTTTCTCTTGTTTATTTCAGATGCAAATTGATATATATAGCTATATAAACCCTTTATTTGATGTTTGAAAACGGTTATTCAGAGCTCCAGCAGAATCTTGGAAAACGTCATTCTCTCAGTCTGAGAAGATCAGTTTGAGACAATATTTCAGGTTAAACATAACTTTTGAAAACAGCTTCGAATAAATGTTTCTCTTGTTTATTTCAGATGCAAATTGTTATATATAGCTATATAAACCCTTTATTTGATGTTTGAAAACTGCTATTCAGAGCTCCAGCAGAATCTTAGAAAACGTCATTCTCTCAGTCTGAGAACATCAGTTTGAGACAATGTTTCAGGTTAAACATAACTTTTGAAAACAGCTTTGAATAAGTTTTTCTCTTGTTTATTTCAGATGCAAATTGATATATATAGCTATATAAATCCTTTATTTGATGTTTGAAAACTGCTATTCAGAGCTCCAGCAGAATCTTAGAAAACGTCATTCTCTCAGTCTGAGAACATCAGTTTGAGACAATGTTTCAGGTTAAACATAACTTTTGAAAACAGCTTTGAATAAGTTTTTCTCTTGTTTATTTCAGATGCAAATTGATATATATAGCTATATAAACCCTTTATTTGATGTTTGAAAACTGTTATTCAGAGCTCCAGCAGAATCTTGGAAAACGTCATTCTCTCAGTCTGAGAAGATCAGTTTGAGACAATATTTCAGGTTAAACATAACTTTTGAAAACAGCTTCGAATAAATGTTTCTCTTGTTTATTTCAGATGCAAATTGATATATATAGCTAGATAAACCCTTTATTTGATGTTTGAAAACTGCTATTCAGAGCTCCAGCAGAATCTTAGAAAACGTCATTCTCTCAGTCTGAGAACATCAGTTTGAGACAATGTTTCAGGTTAAACATAACTTTTGAAAACAGCTTTGAATAAGTTTTTCTCTTGTTTATTTCAGATGCAAATTGATATATATAGCTATATAAATCCTTTATTTGATGTTTGAAAACTGCTATTCAGAGCTTCAGCAGAATCTTGGAAAACGTCATTCTCTCAGCCTGTGAAGATCAGTTTGAGACAATATTTCAGGTTAAACATAACTTTTGAAAACAGCTTCGAATAAATGTTTCTCTTGTTTATTTCAGATGCAAATTGTTATATATAGCTATATAAACCCTTTATTTGATGTTTGAAAACTGCTATTCAGAGCTCCAGCAGAATCTTAGAAAACGTCATTCTCTCGGTCTGAGAACATCAGTTTGAGACAATATTTCAGGTTAAACATAACTTTTGAAAACAGCTTCGAATAAGTGTTTCTCTTGTTTATTTCTGATGCAAATTGATATATATAGCTATATAAACCCTTTATTTGATGTTTGAAAACTGTTATTCAGAGCTCCAGCAGAATCTTGGAAAACGTCATTCTCTCAGCCTGTGAAGATCAGTTTGAGACAGTATTTCATGTTAAACATAACTTTTGAAAACAGCTTCGAATAAGTGTTTCTCTTGTTTATTTCAGATGCAAATTGATATATATAGCTATATAAACCCTTTATTTGATGTTTGAAAACTGCTATTCAGAGCTCCATCAGAATCTTAGAAAACGTCATTCTCTCGGTCTGAGAACATCAGTTTGAGACAATATTTCAGGTTAAACATAACTTTTGAAAACAGCTTCGAATAAGTGTTTCTCTTGTTTATTTCTGATGCAAATTGATATATATAGCTATATAAACCCTTTATTTGATGTTTGAAAACTGCTATTCAGAGCTCCAGCAGAATCTTAGAAAACGTCATTCTCTCGGTCTGAGAACATCAGTTTGAGACAATATTTCAGGTTAAACATAACTTTTGAAACCAGCTTCGAATAAGTGTTTCTCTTGTTTATTTCAGATGCAAATTGATATATATAACTATATAAGCCCTTTATTTGATGTTTGAAAACTGCTATTCAGAGCTTCAGCAGAATCTTGGAAAACGTCATTCTCTCAGCCTGTGAAGATCAGTTTGAGACAATATTTCAGGTTAAACATAACTTTTGAAAACAGCTTCGAATAAATGTTTCTCTTGTTTATTTCAGATGCAAATTGTTATATATAGCTATATAAACCCTTTATTTGATGTTTGAAAACTGCTATTCAGAGCTCCAGCAGAATCTTAGAAAACGTCATTCTCTCAGTCTGAGAACATCAGTTTGAGACAATATTTCAGGTTAAACATAACTTTTGAAAACAGCTTCGAATAAGTGTTTCTCTTGTTTATTTCAGATGCAAATTGATATATATAGCTATATAAACCCTTTATTTGATGTTTTAAAACTGTTATTCAGAGCTCCAGCAGAATCTTGGAAAACGTCATTCTCTCGGTCTGAGAACATCAGTTTGAGACAATATTTCAGGTTAAACATAACTTTTGAAAACAGCTTCGAATAAATGTTTCTCTTGTTTATTTCAGATGCAAATTGATATATATAGCTATATAAACCCTTTATTTGATGTTTGAAAACTGCTATTCAGAGCTCCAGCAGAATCTTAGAAAACGTCATTCTCTCGGTCTGAGAACATCAGTTTGAGACAATATTTCAGGTTAAACATAACTTTTGAAACCAGCTTCGAATAAGTGTTTCTCTTGTTTATTTCAGATGCAAATTGATATATATAACTATATAAGCCCTTTATTTGATGTTTGAAAACTGCTATTCAGAGCTTCAGCAGAATCTTGGAAAACGTCATTCTCTCAGCCTGTGAAGATCAGTTTGAGACAATATTTCAGGTTAAACATAACTTTTGAAAACAGCTTCGAATAAATGTTTCTCTTGTTTATTTCAGATGCAAATTGTTATATATAGCTATATAAACCCTTTATTTGATGTTTGAAAACTGCTATTCAGAGCTCCAGCAGAATCTTAGAAAACGTCATTCTCTCAGTCTGAGAACATCAGTTTGAGACAATATTTCAGGTTAAACATAACTTTTGAAAACAGCTTCGAATAAGTGTTTCTCTTGTTTATTTCAGATGCAAATTGATATATATAGCTATATAAACCCTTTATTTGATGTTTTAAAACTGTTATTCAGAGCTCCAGCAGAATCTTAGAAAACGTCATTCTCTCGGTCTGAGAACATCAGTTTGAGACAATATTTCAGGTTAAACATAACTTTTGAAACCAGCTTCGAATAAGTGTTTCTCTTGTTTATTTCAGATGCAAATTGATATATATAACTATATAAGCCCTTTATTTGATGTTTGAAAACTGCTATTCAGAGCTTCAGCAGAATCTTGGAAAACGTCATTCTCTCAGCCTGTGAAGATCAGTTTGAGACAATATTTCAGGTTAAACATAACTTTTGAAAACAGCTTCGAATAAATGTTTCTCTTGTTTATTTCAGATGCAAATTGTTATATATAGCTATATAAACCCTTTATTTGATGTTTGAAAACTGCTATTCAGAGCTCCAGCAGAATCTTGGAAAACGTCATTCTCTCAGTCTGAGAAGATCAGTTTGAGACAATATTTCAGGTTAAACATAACTTTTGAAAACAGCTTCGAATAAATGTTTCTCTTGTTTATTTCAGATGCAAATTGATATATATAGCTATATAAACCCTTTATTTGATGTTTGAAAACTGCTATTCAGAGCTCCAGCAGAATCTTAGAAAACGTCATTCTCTCAGTCTGAGAACATCAGTTTGAGACAATGTTTCAGGTTAAACATAACTTTTGAAAACAGCTTTGAATAAGTTTTTCTCTTGTTTATTTCAGATGCAAATTGATATATATAGCTATATAAATCCTTTATTTGATGTTTGAAAACTGCTATTCAGAGCTTCAGCAGAATCTTGGAAAACGTCATTCTCTCAGCCTGTGAAGATCAGTTTGAGACAATATTTCAGGTTAAACATAACTTTTGAAAACAGCTTCGAATAAATGTTTCTCTTGTTTATTTCAGATGCAAATTGATATATATAGCTATATAAACCCTTTATTTGATGTTTGAAAACTGCTATTCAGAGCTCCAGCAGAATCTTAGAAAACGTCATTCTCTCGGTCTGAGAACATCAGTTTGAGACAATATTTCAGGTTAAACATAACTTTTGAAAACAGCTTCGAATAAGTGTTTCTCTTGTTTATTTCAGATGCAAATTGATATATATAGCTATATAAACCCTTTATTTGATGTTTGAAAACTGCTATTCAGAGCTCCAGCAGAATCTTAGAAAACGTCATTCTCTCGGTCTGAGAACATCAGTTTGAGACAATATTTCAGGTTAAACATAACTTTTGAAACCAGCTTCGAATAAGTGTTTCTCTTGTTTATTTCAGATGCAAATTGATATATATAGCTATATAAACCCTTTATTTGATGTTTGAAAACTGCTATTCAGAGCTCCAGCAGAATCTTAGAAAACGTCATTCTCTCAGTCTGAGAACATCATTTTGAGACAATGTTTCAGGTTAAACATAACTTTTGAAAACAGCTTTGAATAAGTTTTTCTCTTGTTTATTTCAGATGCAAATTGATATATATAGCTATATAAATCCTTTATTTGATGTTTGAAAACTGCTATTCAGAGCTCCAGCAGAATTTTAGAAAACGTCATTCTCTCAGTCTGAGAACATCAGTTTGAGACAATATTTCAGGTTAAACATAACTTTTGAAAACAGCTTCGAATAAGTGTTTCTCTTGTTTATTTCAGATGCAAATTGATATATATAGCTATATAAACCCTTTATTTGATGTTTTAAAACTGTTATTCAGAGCTCCAGCAGAATCTTGGAAAACGTCATTCTCTCAGTCTGAGAACATCAGTTTGAGACAATATTTCAGGTTAAACATAACTTTTGAAAACAGCTTCGAATAAATGTTTCTCTTGTTTATTTCAGATGCAAATTGATATATATAGCTATATAAACCCTTTATTTGATGTTTGAAAACTGCTATTCAGAGCTCCAGCAGAATCTTAGAAAACGTCATTC
This sequence comes from Callionymus lyra, assembly GCF_982586985.1. NCBI lineage: Eukaryota > Metazoa > Chordata > Actinopteri > Syngnathiformes > Callionymidae > Callionymus > Callionymus lyra. Next base: position 174,504 of record NW_028258549.1, on the reverse strand, counting down.
TCTCGGTCTGAGAACATCAGTTTGAGACAATATTTCAGGTTAAACATAACTTTTGAAAACAGCTTCGAATAAGTGTTTCTCTTGTTTATTTCAGATGCAAATTGATATATATAGCTATATAAACCCTTTATTTGATGTTTGAAAACTGCTATTCAGAGCTCCAGCAGAATCTTAGAAAACGTCATTCTCTCAGTCTGAGAACATCAGTTTGAGACAATGTTTCAGGTTAAACATAACTTTTGAAAACAGCTTTGAATAAGTTTTTCTCTTGTTTATTTCAGATGCAAATTGATATATATAGCTATATAAATCCTTTATTTGATGTTTGAAAACTGCTATTCAGAGCTTCAGCAGAATCTTGGAAAACGTCATTCTCTCAGCCTTTGAAGATCAGTTTGAGACAATATTTCAGGTTAAACATAACTTTTGAAAACAGCTTCGAATAAATGTTTCTCTTGTTTATTTCAGATGCAAATTGTTATATATAGCTATATAAACCCTTTATTTGATGTTTGAAAACTGCTATTCAGAGCTCCAGCAGAATCTTAGAAAACGTCATTCTCTCAGTCTGAGAACATCAGTTTGAGACAATGTTTCAGGTTAAACATAACTTTTGAAAACAGCTTTGAATAAGTTTTTCTCTTGTTTATTTCAGATGCAAATTGATATATATAGCTATATAAATCCTTTATTTGATGTTTGAAAACTGCTATTCAGAGCTTCAGCAGAATCTTGGAAAACGTCATTCTCTCAGCCTGTGAAGATCAGTTTGAGACAATATTTCAGGTTAAACATAACTTTTGAAAACAGCTTCGAATAAATGTTTCTCTTGTTTATTTCAGATGCAAATTGTTATATATAGCTATATAAACCCTTTATTTGATGTTTGAAAACTGCTATTCAGAGCTCCAGCAGAATCTTAGAAAACGTCATTCTCTCGGTCTGAGAACATCAGTTTGAGACAATATTTCAGGTTAAACATAACTTTTGAAAACAGCTTTGAATAAGTTTTTCTCTTGTTTATTTCAGATGCAAATTGATATATATAGCTATATAAACCCTTTATTTGATGTTTGAAAACTGCTATTCAGAGCTTCAGCAGAATCTTGGAAAACGTCATTCTCTCAGCCTGTGAAGATCAGTTTGAGACAATATTTCAAGTTAAACATAACTTTTGAAAACAGCTTCGAATAAATGTTTCTCTTGTTTATTTCAGATGCAAATTGATATATATAGCTATATAAACCCTTTATTTGATGTTTGAAAACTGCTATTCAGAGCTCCAGCAGAATCTTAGAAAACGTCATTCTCTCGGTCTGAGAACATCAGTTTGAGACAATATTTCAGGTTAAACATAACTTTTGAAAACAGCTTCGAATAAGTGTTTCTCTTGTTTATTTCAGATGCAAATTGATATATATAGCTATATAAACCCTTTATTTGATGTTTGAAAACTGCTATTCAGAGCTCCAGCAGAATCTTAGAAAACGTCATTCTCTCAGTCTGAGAACATCAGTTTGAGACAATATTTCAGGTTAAACATAACTTTTGAAAACAGCTTCGAATAAATGTTTCTCTTGTTTATTTCAGATGCAAATTGATATATATAGCTATATAAACCCTTTATTTGATGTTTGAAAACTGCTATTCAGAGCTCCAGCAGAATCTTAGAAAACGTCATTCTCTCAGTCTGAGAACATCAGTTTGAGACAATGTTTCAGGTTAAACATAACTTTTGAAAACAGCTTTGAATAAGTTTTTCTCTTGTTTATTTCAGATGCAAATTGATATATATAGCTATATAAATCCTTTATTTGATGTTTGAAAACTGCTATTCAGAGCTTCAGCAGAATCTTGGAAAACGTCATTCTCTCAGCCTTTGAAGATCAGTTTGAGACAATATTTCAGGTTAAACATAACTTTTGAAAACAGCTTCGAATAAATGTTTCTCTTGTTTATTTCAGATGCAAATTGTTATATATAGCTATATAAACCCTTTATTTGATGTTTGAAAACTGCTATTCAGAGCTCCAGCAGAATCTTAGAAAACGTCATTCTCTCAGTCTGAGAACATCAGTTTGAGACAATATTTCAGGTTAAACATAACTTTTGAAAACAGCTTCGAATAAGTGTTTCTCTTGTTTATTTCTGATGCAAATTGATATATATAGCTATATAAACCCTTTATTTGATGTTTGAAAACTGTTATTCAGAGCTCCAGCAGAATCTTGGAAAACGTCATTCTCTCAGCCTGTGAAGATCAGTTTGAGACAGTATTTCATGTTAAACATAACTTTTGAAAACAGCTTCGAATAAGTGTTTTTCTTGTTTATTTCAGATGCAAATTGATATATATAGCTATATAAACCCTTTATTTGATGTTTGAAAACTGCTATTCAGAGCTCCAGCAGAATCTTAGAAAACGTCATTCTCTCGGTCTGAGAACATCAGTTTGAGACAATATTTCAGGTTAAACATAACTTTTGAAAACAGCTTCGAATAAGTGTTTCTCTTGTTTATTTCTGATGCAAATTGATATATATAGCTATATAAACCCTTTATTTGATGTTTGAAAACTGCTATTCAGAGCTCCAGCAGAATCTTAGAAAACGTCACTCTCGGTCTGAGAAGATCAGTTTGAGACAATATTTCAGGTTAAACATAACTTTTGAAAACAGCTTCGAATAAATGTTTCTCTTGTTTATTTCAGATGCAAATTGATATATATAGCTATATAAATCCTTTATTTGATGTTTGAAAACTGCTATTCAGAGCTTCAGCAGAATCTTGGAAAACGTCATTCTCTCAGCCTGTGAAGATCAGTTTGAGACAATATTTCAGGTTAAACATAACTTTTGAAAACAGCTTCGAATAAATGTTTCTCTTGTTTATTTCAGATGCAAATTGTTATATATAGCTATATAAACCCTTTATTTGATGTTTGAAAACTGCTATTCAGAGCTCCAGCAGAATCTTAGAAAACGTCATTCTCTCGGTCTGAGAACATCAGTTTGAGACAATATTTCAGGTTAAACATAACTTTTGAAAACAGCTTTGAATAAGTTTTTCTCTTGTTTATTTCAGATGCAAATTGATATATATAGCTATATAAATCCTTTATTTGATGTTTGAAAACTGCTATTCAGAGCTTCAGCAGAATCTTGGAAAACGTCATTCTCTCAGCCTGTGAAGATCAGTTTGAGACAATATTTCAGGTTAAACATAACTTTTGAAAACAGCTTCGAATAAATGTTTCTCTTGTTTATTTCAGATGCAAATTGTTATATATAGCTATATAAACCCTTTATTTGATGTTTGAAAACTGCTATTCAGAGCTCCAGCAGAATCTTAGAAAACGTCATTCTCTCGGTCTGAGAACATCAGTTTGAGACAATATTTCAGGTTAAACATAACTTTTGAAAACAGCTTCGAATAAGTGTTTCTCTTGTTTATTTCTGATGCAAATTGATATATATAGCTATATAAACCCTTTATTTGATGTTTGAAAACTGTTATTCAGAGCTCCAGCAGAATCTTGGAAAACGTCATTCTCTCAGCCTGTGAAGATCAGTTTGAGACAGTATTTCATGTTAAACATAACTTTTGAAAACAGCTTCGAATAAGTGTTTCTCTTGTTTATTTCAGATGCAAATTGATATATATAGCTATATAAACCCTTTATTTGATGTTTGAAAACTGCTATTCAGAGCTCCAGCAGAATCTTAGAAAACGTCATTCTCTCGGTCTGAGAACATCAGTTTGAGACAATATTTCAGGTTAAACATAACTTTTGAAAACAGCTTCGAATAAGTGTTTCTCTTGTTTATTTCTGATGCAAATTGATATATATAACTATATAAGCCCTTTATTTGATGTTTGAAAACTGCTATTCAGAGCTTCAGCAGAATCTTGGAAAACGTCATTCTCTCAGCCTGTGAAGATCAGTTTGAGACAATATTTCAGGTTAAACATAACTTTTGAAAACAGCTTCGAATAAATGTTTCTCTTGTTTATTTCAGATGCAAATTGTTATATATAGCTATATAAACCCTTTATTTGATGTTTGAAAACTGCTATTCAGAGCTCCAGCAGAATCTTAGAAAACGTCATTCTCTCAGTCTGAGAACATCAGTTTGAGACAATATTTCAGGTTAAACATAACTTTTGAAAACAGCTTCGAATAAGTGTTTCTCTTGTTTATTTCAGATGCAAATTGATATATATAGCTATATAAACCCTTTATTTGATGTTTGAAAACTGCTATTCAGAGCTCCAGCAGAATCTTAGAAAACGTCATTCTCTCAGTCTGAGAACATCAGTTTGAGACAATATTTCAGGTTAAACATAACTTTTGAAAACAGCTTCGAATAAGTGTTTCTCTTGTTTATTTCAGATGCAAATTGATATATATAGCTATATAAACCCTTTATTTGATGTTTTAAAACTGTTATTCAGAGCTCCAGCAGAATCTTGGAAAACGTCATTCTCTCAGTCTGAGAAGATCAGTTTGAGACAATATTTCAGGTTAAACATAACTTTTGAAAACAGCTTCGAATAAATGTTTCTCTTGTTTATTTCTGATGCAAATTGATATATATAGCTATATAAACCCTTTATTTGATGTTTGAAAACTGCTATTCAGAGCTCCAGCAGAATCTTAGAAAACGTCATTCTCTCAGTCTGAGAACATCAGTTTGAGACAATGTTTCAGGTTAAACATAACTTTTGAAAACAGCTTCGAATAAGTGTTTCTCTTGTTTATTTCAGATGCAAATTGATATATATAGCTATATAAACCCTTTATTTGATGTTTGAAAACTGCTATTCAGAGCTCCATCAGAATCTTAGAAAACGTCATTCTCTCAGCCTGTGAAGATCAGTTTGAGACAGTATTTCATGTTAAACATAACTTTTGAAAACAGCTTCGAATAAGTGTTTCTCTTGTTTATTTCAGATGCAAATTGATATATATAGCTATATAAACCCTTTATTTGATGTTTGAAAACTGCTATTCAGAGCTCCAGCAGAATCTTAGAAAACGTCATTCTCTCGGTCTGAGAACATCAGTTTGAGACAATATTTCAGGTTAAACATAACTTTTGAAAACAGCTTCGAATAAGTGTTTCTCTTGTTTATTTCTGATGCAAATTGATATATATAGCTATATAAACCCTTTATTTGATGTTTGAAAACTGCTATTCAGAGCTCCAGCAGAATCTTAGAAAACGTCATTCTCTCGGTCTGAGAACATCAGTTTGAGACAATATTTCAGGTTAAACATAACTTTTGAAACCAGCTTCGAATAAGTGTTTCTCTTGTTTATTTCAGATGCAAATTGATATATATAGCTATATAAGCCCTTTATTTGATGTTTGAAAACTGCTATTCAGAGCTTCAGCAGAATCTTGGAAAACGTCATTCTCTCAGCCTGTGAAGATCAGTTTGAGACAATATTTCAGGTTTAACATAACTTTTGAAAACAGCTTCGAATAAATGTTTCTCTTGTTTATTTCAGATGCAAATTGTTATATATAGCTATATAAACCCTTTATTTGATGTTTGAAAACTGCTATTCAGAGCTCCAGCAGAATCTTAGAAAACGTCATTCTCTCGGTCTGAGAACATCAGTTTGAGACAATATTTCAGGTTAAACATAACTTTTGAAAACAGCTTCGAATAAGTGTTTCTCTTGTTTATTTCTGATGCAAATTGATATATATAGCTATATAAACCCTTTATTTGATGTTTGAAAACTGTTATTCAGAGCTCCAGCAGAATCTTGGAAAACGTCATTCTCTCAGCCTGTGAAGATCAGTTTGAGACAGTATTTCATGTTAAACATAACTTTTGAAAACAGCTTCGAATAAGTGTTTTTCTTGTTTATTTCAGATGCAAATTGATATATATAGCTATATAAACCCTTTATTTGATGTTTGAAAACTGCTATTCAGAGCTCCAGCAGAATCTTAGAAAACGTCATTCTCTCGGTCTGAGAACATCAGTTTGAGACAATATTTCAGGTTAAACATAACTTTTGAAAACAGCTTCGAATAAGTGTTTCTCTTGTTTATTTCTGATGCAAATTGATATATATAGCTATATAAACCCTTTATTTGATGTTTGAAAACTGCTATTCAGAGCTCCAGCAGAATCTTAGAAAACGTCACTCTCGGTCTGAGAACATCAGTTTGAGACAATATTTCAGGTTAAACATAACTTTTGAAACCAGCTTCGAATAAGTGTTTCTCTTGTTTATTTCAGATGCAAATTGATATATATAACTATATAAGCCCTTTATTTGATGTTTGAAAACTGCTATTCAGAGCTTCAGCAGAATCTTGGAAAACGTCATTCTCTCAGCCTGAGAAGATCAGTTTGAGACAATATTTCAGGTTAAACATAACTTTTGAAAACAGCTTCGAATAAATGTTTCTCTTGTTTATTTCAGATGCAAATTGTTATATATAGCTATATAAACCCTTTATTTGATGTTTGAAAACTGCTATTCAGAGCTCCAGCAGAATCTTAGAAAACGTTATTCTCTCAGTCTGAGAACATCAGTTTGAGACAATATTTCAGGTTAAACATAACTTTTGAAAACAGCTTCGAATAAGTGTTTCTCTTGTTTATTTCAGATGCAAATTGATATATATAGCTATATAAACCCTTTATTTGATGTTTTAAAACTGTTATTCAGAGCTCCAGCAGAATCTTGGAAAACGTCATTCTCTCGGTCTGAGAACATCAGTTTGAGACAATATTTCAGGTTAAACATAACTTTTGAAAACAGCTTCGAATAAATGTTTCTCTTGTTTATTTCAGATGCAAATTGATATATATAGCTATATAAACCCTTTATTTGATGTTTGAAAACTGCTATTCAGAGCTCCAGCAGAATCTTAGAAAACGTCATTCTCTCGGTCTGAGAACATCAGTTTGAGACAATATTTCAGGTTAAACATAACTTTTGAAACCAGCTTCGAATAAGTGTTTCTCTTGTTTATTTCAGATGCAAATTGATATATATAACTATATAAGCCCTTTATTTGATGTTTGAAAACTGCTATTCAGAGCTTCAGCAGAATCTTAGAAAACGTCATTCTCTCAGTCTGAGAACATCAGTTTGAGACAATGTTTCAGGTTAAACATAACTTTTGAAAACAGCTTTGAATAAGTTTTTCTCTTGTTTATTTCAGATGCAAATTGATATATATAGCTATATAAATCCTTTATTTGATGTTTGAAAACTGCTATTCAGAGCTTCAGCAGAATCTTGGAAAACGTCATTCTCTCAGCCTGTGAAGATCAGTTTGAGACAATATTTCAGGTTAAACATAACTTTTGAAAACAGCTTCGAATAAATGTTTCTCTTGTTTATTTCAGATGCAAATTGATATATATAGCTATATAAACCCTTTATTTGATGTTTGAAAACTGCTATTCAGAGCTCCAGCAGAATCTTAGAAAACGTCATTCTCTCGGTCTGAGAACATCAGTTTGAGACAATATTTCAGGTTAAACATAACTTTTGAAAACAGCTTCGAATAAGTGTTTCTCTTGTTTATTTCAGATGCAAATTGATATATATAGCTATATAAACCCTTTATTTGATGTTTGAAAACTGCTATTCAGAGCTCCAGCAGAATCTTAGAAAACGTCATTCTCTCGGTCTGAGAACATCAGTTTGAGACAATATTTCAGGTTAAACATAACTTTTGAAACCAGCTTCGAATAAGTGTTTCTCTTGTTTATTTCAGATGCAAATTGATATATATAGCTATATAAACCCTTTATTTGATGTTTGAAAACTGCTATTCAGAGCTCCAGCAGAATCTTAGAAAACGTCATTCTCTCAGCCTGTGAAGATCAGTTTGAGACAATATTTCAGGTTAAACATAACTTTTGAAAACAGCTTCGAATAAATGTTTCTCTTGTTTATTTCAGATGCAAATTGTTATATATAGCTATATAAACCCTTTATTTGATGTTTGAAAACTGCTATTCAGAGCTCCAGCAGAATCTTAGAAAACGTCATTCTCTCAGTCTGAGAACATCAGTTTGAGACAATGTTTCAGGTTAAACATAACTTTTGAAAACAGCTTTGAATAAGTTTTTCTCTTGTTTATTTCAGATGCAAATTGATATATATAGCTATATAAATCCTTTATTTGATGTTTGAAAACTGCTATTCAGAGCTTCAGCAGAATCTTGGAAAACGTCATTCTCTCAGCCTGTGAAGATCAGTTTGAGACAATATTTCAGGTTAAACATAACTTTTGAAAACAGCTTCGAATAAATGTTTCTCTTGTTTATTTCAGATGCAAATTGTTATATATAGCTATATAAACCCTTTATTTGATGTTTGAAAACTGCTATTCAGAGCTCCAGCAGAATCTTAGAAAACGTCATTCTCTCGGTCTGAGAACATCAGTTTGAGACAATATTTCAGGTTAAACATAACTTTTGAAACCAGCTTCGAATAAGTGTTTCTCTTGTTTATTTCAGATGCAAATTGATATATATAACTATATAAGCCCTTTATTTGATGTTTGAAAACTGCTATTCAGAGCTTCAGCAGAATCTTGGAAAACGTCATTCTCTCAGCCTGTGAAGATCAGTTTGAGACAATATTTCAGGTTAAACATCACTTTTGAAAACAGCTGCGAATAAATGTTTCTCTTGTTTATTTCAGATGCAAATTGTTATATATAGCTATATAAACCCTTTATTTGATGTTTGAAAACTGCTATTCAGAGCTCCAGCAGAATCTTAGAAAACGTCATTCTCTCAGTCTGAGAACATAAGTTTGAGACAATATTTCAGGTTAAACATAACTTTTGAAAACAGCTTCGAATAAGTGTTTCTCTTGTTTATTTCAGATGCAAATTGATATATATAGCTATATAAACCCTTTATTTGATGTTTTAAAACTGTTATTCAGAGCTCCAGCAGAATCTTGGAAAACGTCATTCTCTCAGTCTGAGAAGATCAGTTTGAGACAATATTTCAGGTTAAACATAACTTTTGAAAACAGCTTCGAATAAATATTTCTCTTGTTTATTTCAGATGCAAATTGATATATATAGCTATATAAACCCTTTATTTGATGTTTGAAAACTGCTATTCAGAGCTCCAGCAGAATCTTAGAAAACGTCATTCTCTCAGTCTGAGAACATCAGTTTGAGACAATGTTTCAGGTTAAACATAACTTTTGAAAACAGCTTTGAATAAGTTTTTCTCTTGTTTATTTCAGATGCAAATTGATATATATAGCTATATAAATCCTTTATTTGATGTTTGAAAACTGCTATTCAGAGCTCCAGCAGAATCTTAGAAAACGTCATTCTCTCAGTCTGAGAACATCAGTTTGAGACAATGTTTCAGGTTAAACATAACTTTTGAAAACAGCTTTGAATAAGTTTTTCTCTTGTTTATTTCAGATGCAAATTGATATATATAGCTATATAAATCCTTTATTTGATGTTTGAAAACTGCTATTCAGAGCTTCAGCAGAATCTTGGAAAACGTCATTCTCTCAGCCTGTGAAGATCAGTTTGAGACAATATTTCAGGTTAAACATAACTTTTGAAAACAGCTTCGAATAAATGTTTCTCTTGTTTATTTCAGATGCAAATTGTTATATATAGCTATATAAACCCTTTATTTGATGTTTGAAAACTGCTATTCAGAGCTCCAGCAGAATCTTAGAAAACGTCATTCTCTCGGTCTGAGAACATCAGTTTGAGACAATATTTCAGGTTAAACATAACTTTTGAAAACAGCTTTGAATAAGTTTTTCTCTTGTTTATTTCAGATGCAAATTGATATATATAGCTATATAAATCCTTTATTTGATGTTTGAAAACTGCTATTCAGAGCTTCAGCAGAATCTTGGAAAACGTCATTCTCTCAGCCTGTGAAGATCAGTTTGAGACAATATTTCAGGTTAAACATAACTTTTGAAAACAGCTTCGAATAAATGTTTCTCTTGTTTATTTCAGATGCAAATTGTTATATATAGCTATATAAACCCTTTATTTGATGTTTGAAAACTGCTATTCAGAGCTCCAGCAGAATCTTAGAAAACGTCATTCTCTCGGTCTGAGAACATCAGTTTGAGACAATATTTCAGGTTAAACATAACTTTTGAAAACAGCTTCGAATAAGTGTTTCTCTTGTTTATTTCTGATGCAAATTGATATATATAGCTATATAAACCCTTTATTTGATGTTTGAAAACTGTTATTCAGAGCTCCAGCAGAATCTTGGAAAACGTCATTCTCTCAGCCTGTGAAGATCAGTTTGAGACAGTATTTCATGTTAAACATAACTTTTGAAAACAGCTTCGAATAAGTGTTTCTCTTGTTTATTTCAGATGCAAATTGATATATATAGCTATATAAACCCTTTATTTGATGTTTGAAAACTGCTATTCAGAGCTCCAGCAGAATCTTAGAAAACGTCATTCTCTCGGTCTGAGAACATCAGTTTGAGACAATATTTCAGGTTAAACATAACTTTTGAAAACAGCTTCGAATAAGTGTTTCTCTTGTTTATTTCTGATGCAAATTGATATATATAACTATATAAGCCCTTTATTTGATGTTTGAAAACTGCTATTCAGAGCTTCAGCAGAATCTTGGAAAACGTCATTCTCTCAGCCTGTGAAGATCAGTTTGAGACAATATTTCAGGTTAAACATAACTTTTGAAAACAGCTTCGAATAAATGTTTCTCTTGTTTATTTCAGATGCAAATTGTTATATATAGCTATATAAACCCTTTATTTGATGTTTGAAAACTGCTATTCAGAGCTCCAGCAGAATCTTAGAAAACGTCATTCTCTCAGTCTGAGAACATCAGTTTGAGACAATATTTCAGGTTAAACATAACTTTTGAAAACAGCTTCGAATAAGTGTTTCTCTTGTTTATTTCAGATGCAAATTGATATATATAGCTATATAAACCCTTTATTTGATGTTTTAAAACTGTTATTCAGAGCTCCAGCAGAATCTTGGAAAACGTCATTCTCTCAGTCTGAGAAGATCAGTTTGAGACAATATTTCAGGTTAAACATAACTTTTGAAAACAGCTTCGAATAAATGTTTCTCTTGTTTATTTCAGATGCAAATTGATATATATAGCTATATAAACCCTTTATTTGATGTTTGAAAACTGCTATTCAGAGCTCCAGCAGAATCTTAGAAAACGTCATTCTCTCAGTCTGAGAACATCAGTTTGAGACAATATTTCAGGTTAAACATAACTTTTGAAAACAGCTTCGAATAAGTGTTTCTCTTGTTTATTTCAGATGCAAATTGATATATATAGCTATATAAACCCTTTATTTGATGTTTTAAAACTGTTATTCAGAGCTCCAGCAGAATCTTGGAAAACGTCATTCTCTCAGTCTGAGAAGATCAGTTTGAGACAATATTTCAGGTTAAACATAACTTTTGAAAACAGCTTCGAATAAATGTTTCTCTTGTTTATTTCAGATGCAAATTGATATATATAGCTATATAAACCCTTTATTTGATGTTTGAAAACTGCTATTCAGAGCTCCAGCAGAATCTTAGAAAACGTCATTCTCTCAGTCTGAGAACATCAGTTTGAGACAATGTTTCAGGTTAAACATAACTTTTGAAAACAGCTTTGAATAAGTTTTTCTCTTGTTTATTTCAGATGCAAATTGATATATATAGCTATATAAATCCTTTATTTGATGTTTGAAAACTGCTATTCAGAGCTTCAGCAGAATCTTGGAAAACGTCATTCTCTCAGCCTGTGAAGATCAGTTTGAGACAATATTTCAGGTTAAACATAACTTTTGAAAACAGCTTCGAATAAATGTTTCTCTTGTTTATTTCAGATGCAAATTGATATATATAGCTATATAAACCCTTTATTTGATGTTTGAAAACTGTTATTCAGAGCTCCAGCAGAATCTTGGAAAACGTCTTTCTCTCAGCCTGTGAAGATCAGTTTGAGACAGTATTTCATGTTAAACATAACTTTTGAAAACAGCTTCGAATAAGTGTTTCTCTTGTTTATTTCAGATGCAAATTGATATATATAGCTATATAAACCCTTTATTTGATGTTTGAAAACTGCTATTCAGAGCTCCAGCAGAATCTTAGAAAACGTCATTCTCTCGGTCTGAGAACATCAGTTTGAGACAATATTTCAGGTTAAACATAACTTTTGAAAACAGCTTCGAATAAGTGTTTCTCTTGTTTATTTCAGATGCAAATTGATATATATAGCTATATAAACCCTTTATTTGATGTTTTAAAACTGTTATTCAGAGCTCCAGCAGAATCTTGGAAAACGTCATTCTCTCAGTCTGAGAAGATCAGTTTGAGACAATATTTCAGGTTAAACATAACTTTTGAAAACAGCTTCGAATAAATGTTTCTCTTGTTTATTTCAGATGCAAATTGATATATATAGCTATATAAATCCTTTATTTGATGTTTGAAAACTGCTATTCAGAGCTTCAGCAGAATCTTGGAAAACGTCATTCTCTCAGCCTGTGAAGATCAGTTTGAGACAATATTTCAGGTTAAACATAACTTTTGAAAACAGCTTCGAATAAATGTTTCTCTTGTTTATTTCAGATGCAAATTGTTATATATAGCTATATAAACCCTTTATTTGATGTTTGAAAACTGCTATTCAGAGCTCCAGCAGAATCTTAGAAAACGTCATTCTCTCGGTCTGAGAACATCAGTTTGAGACAATATTTCAGGTTAAACATAACTTTTGAAAACAGCTTTGAATAAGTTTTTCTCTTGTTTATTTCAGATGCAAATTGATATATATAGCTATATAAATCCTTTATTTGATGTTTGAAAACTGCTATTCAGAGCTTCAGCAGAATCTTGGAAAACGTCATTCTCTCAGCCTGTGAAGATCAGTTTGAGACAATATTTCAGGTTAAACATAACTTTTGAAAACAGCTTCGAATAAATGTTTCTCTTGTTTATTTCAGATGCAAATTGATATATATAGCTATATAAACCCTTTATTTGATGTTTGAAAACTGCTATTCAGAGCTCCAGCAGAATCTTAGAAAACGTCATTCTCTCGGTCTGAGAACATCAGTTTGAGACAATATTTCAGGTTAAACATAACTTTTGAAAACAGCTTCGAATAAGTGTTTCTCTTGTTTATTTCTGATGCAAATTGATATATATAGCTATATAAACCCTTTATTTGATGTTTGAAAACTGTTATTCAGAGCTCCAGCAGAATCTTGGAAAACGTCATTCTCTCAGCCTGTGAAGATCAGTTTGAGACAGTATTTCATGTTAAACATAACTTTTGAAAACAGCTTCGAATAAGTGTTTCTCTTGTTTATTTCAGATGCAAATTGATATATATAGCTATATAAACCCTTTATTTGATGTTTGAAAACTGCTATTCAGAGCTCCAGCAGAATCTTAGAAAACGTCATTCTCTCGGTCTGAGAACATCAGTTTGAGACAATATTTCAGGTTAAACATAACTTTTGAAAACAGCTTCGAATAAGTGTTTCTCTTGTTTATTTCTGATGCAAATTGATATATATAACTATATAAGCCCTTTATTTGATGTTTGAAAACTGCTATTCAGAGCTTCAGCAGAATCTTGGAAAACGTCATTCTCTCAGCCTGTGAAGATCAGTTTGAGACAATATTTCAGGTTAAACATAACTTTTGAAAACAGCTTCGAATAAATGTTTCTCTTGTTTATTTCAGATGCAAATTGATATATATAGCTATATAAACCCTTTATTTGATGTTTTAAAACTGTTATTCAGAGCTCCAGCAGAATCTTGGAAAACGTCATTCTCTCAGTCTGAGAAGATCAGTTTGAGACAATATTTCAGGTTAAACATAACTTTTGAAAACAGCTTCGAATAAATGTTTCTCTTGTTTATTTCAGATGCAAATTGATATATATAGCTATATAAACCCTTTATTTGATGTTTGAAAACTGCTATTCAGAGCTCCAGCAGAATCTTAGAAAACGTCATTCTCTCAGTCTGAGAACATCAGTTTGAGACAATGTTTCAGGTTAAACATAACTTTTGAAAACAGCTTTGAATAAGTTTTTCTCTTGTTTATTTCTGATGCAAATTGATATATATAGCTATATAAATCCTTTATTTGATGTTTGAAAACTGCTATTCAGAGCTCCAGCAGAATCTTAGAAAACGTCATTCTCTCAGTCTGAGAAGATCAGTTTGAGACAATATTTCAGGTTAAACATAACTTTTGAAAACAGCTTCGAATAAATGTTTCTCTTGTTTATTTCAGATGCAAATTGATATATATAGCTATATAAACCCTTTATTTGATGTTTGAAAACTGTTATTCAGAGCTCCAGCAGAATCTTGGAAAACGTCATTCTCTCAGCCTGTGAAGATCAGTTTGAGACAGTATTTCATGTTAAACATAACTTTTGAAAACAGCTTCGAATAAGTGTTTCTCTTGTTTATTTCAGATGCAAATTGATATATATAGCTATATAAACCCTTTATTTGATGTTTGAAAACTGCTATTCAGAGCTCCAGCAGAATCTTAGAAAACGTCATTCTCTCGGTCTGAGAACATCAGTTTGAGACAATATTTCAGGTTAAACATAACTTTTGAAAACAGCTTCGAATAAGTGTTTCTCTTGTTTATTTCTGATGCAAATTGATATATATAACTATATAAGCCCTTTATTTGATGTTTGAAAACTGCTATTCAGAGCTTCAGCAGAATCTTGGAAAACGTCATTCTCTCAGCCTGTGAAGATCAGTTTGAGACAATATTTCAGGTTAAACATAACTTTTGAAAACAGCTTCGAATAAATGTTTCTCTTGTTTATTTCAGATGCAAATTGTTATATATAGCTATATAAACCCTTTATTTGATGTTTGAAAACTGCTATTCAGAGCTCCAGCAGAATCTTAGAAAACGTCATTCTCTCAGTCTGAGAACATCAGTTTGAGACAATATTTCAGGTTAAACATAACTTTTGAAAACAGCTTCGAATAAGTGTTTCTCTTGTTTATTTCAGATGCAAATTGATATATATAGCTATATAAACCCTTTATTTGATGTTTTAAAACTGTTATTCAGAGCTCCAGCAGAATCTTGGAAAACGTCATTCTCTCAGTCTGAGAAGATCAGTTTGAGACAATATTTCAGGTTAAACATAACTTTTGAAAACAGCTTCGAATAAATGTTTCTCTTGTTTATTTCAGATGCAAATTGATATATATAGCTATATAAATCCTTTATTTGATGTTTGAAAACTGCTATTCAGAGCTTCAGCAGAATCTTGGAAAACGTCATTCTCTCAGCCTGTGAAGATCAGTTTGAGACAATATTTCAGGTTAAACATAACTTTTGAAAACAGCTTCGAATAAATGTTTCTCTTGTTTATTTCAGATGCAAATTGTTATATATAGCTATATAAACCCTTTATTTGATGTTTGAAAACTGCTATTCAGAGCTCCAGCAGAATCTTAGAAAACGTCATTCTCTCGGTCTGAGAACATCAGTTTGAGACAATATTTCAGGTTAAACATAACTTTTGAAAACAGCTTTGAATAAGTTTTTCTCTTGTTTATTTCAGATGCAAATTGATATATATAGCTATATAAATCCTTTATTTGATGTTTGAAAACTGCTATTCAGAGCTTCAGCAGAATCTTGGAAAACGTCATTCTCTCAGCCTGTGAAGATCAGTTTGAGACAATATTTCAGGTTAAACATAACTTTTGAAAACAGCTTCGAATAAATGTTTCTCTTGTTTATTTCAGATGCAAATTGTTATATATAGCTATATAAACCCTTTATTTGATGTTTGAAAACTGCTATTCAGAGCTCCAGCAGAATCTTAGAAAACGTCATTCTCTCGGTCTGAGAACATCAGTTTGAGACAATATTTCAGGTTAAACATAACTTTTGAAAACAGCTTCGAATAAGTGTTTCTCTTGTTTATTTCTGATGCAAATTGATATATATAGCTATATAAACCCTTTATTTGATGTTTGAAAACTGTTATTCAGAGCTCCAGCAGAATCTTGGAAAACGTCATTCTCTCAGCCTGTGAAGATCAGTTTGAGACAGTATTTCATGTTAAACATAACTTTTGAAAACAGCTTCGAATAAGTGTTTCTCTTGTTTATTTCAGATGCAAATTGATATATATAGCTATATAAACCCTTTATTTGATGTTTGAAAACTGCTATTCAGAGCTCCAGCAGAATCTTAGAAAACGTCATTCTCTCGGTCTGAGAACATCAGTTTGAGACAATATTTCAGGTTAAACATAACTTTTGAAAACAGCTTCGAATAAGTGTTTCTCTTGTTTATTTCTGATGCAAATTGATATATATAACTATATAAGCCCTTTATTTGATGTTTGAAAACTGCTATTCAGAGCTTCAGCAGAATCTTGGAAAACGTCATTCTCTCAGCCTGTGAAGATCAGTTTGAGACAATATTTCAGGTTAAACATAACTTTTGAAAACAGCTTCGAATAAATGTTTCTCTTGTTTATTTCAGATGCAAATTGTTATATATAGCTATATAAACCCTTTATTTGATGTTTGAAAACTGCTATTCAGAGCTCCAGCAGAATCTTAGAAAACGTCATTCTCTCAGTCTGAGAACATCAGTTTGAGACAATATTTCAGGTTAAACATAACTTTTGAAAACAGCTTCGAATAAGTGTTTCTCTTGTTTATTTCAGATGCAAATTGATATATATAGCTATATAAACCCTTTATTTGATGTTTGAAAACTGCTATTCAGAGCTCCAGCAGAATCTTAGAAAACGTCATTCTCTCAGTCTGAGAACATCAGTTTGAGACAATATTTCAGGTTAAACATAACTTTTGAAAACAGCTTCGAATAAGTGTTTCTCTTGTTTATTTCAGATGCAAATTGATATATATAGCTATATAAACCCTTTATTTGATGTTTTAAAACTGTTATTCAGAGCTCCAGCAGAATCTTGGAAAACGTCATTCTCTCAGTCTGAGAAGATCAGTTTGAGACAATATTTCAGGTTAAACATAACTTTTGAAAACAGCTTCGAATAAATGTTTCTCTTGTTTATTTCTGATGCAAATTGATATATATAGCTATATAAACCCTTTATTTGATGTTTGAAAACTGCTATTCAGAGCTCCAGCAGAATCTTAGAAAACGTCATTCTCTCAGTCTGAGAACATCAGTTTGAGACAATGTTTCAGGTTAAACATAACTTTTGAAAACAGCTTTGAATAAGTTTTTCTCTTGTTTATTTCAGATGCAAATTGATATATATAGCTATATAAATCCTTTATTTGATGTTTGAAAACTGCTATTCAGAGCTTCAGCAGAATCTTGGAAAACGTCATTCTCTCAGCCTGTGAAGATCAGTTTGAGACAATATTTCAGGTTAAACATAACTTTTGAAAACAGCTTCGAATAAATGTTTCTCTTGTTTATTTCAGATGCAAATTGATATATATAGCTATATAAACCCTTTATTTGATGTTTGAAAACTGCTATTCAGAGCTTCAGCAGAATCTTGGAAAATGTCATTCTCTCAGCCTGTGAAGATCAGTTTGAGACAATATTTCAGGTTAAACATAACTTTTGAAAACAGCTTCGAATAAATGTTTCTCTTGTTTATTTCAGATGCAAATTGATATATATAGCTATATAAACCCTTTATTTGATGTTTGAAAACTGCTATTCAGAGCTCCAGCAGAATCTTAGAAAACGTCATTCTCTCGGTCTGAGAACATCAGTTTGAGACAATATTTCAGGTTAAACATAACTTTTGAAAACAGCTTCGAATAAGTGTTTCTCTTGTTTATTTCAGATGCAAATTGATATATATAGCTATATAAACCCTTTATTTGATGTTTGAAAACTGCTATTCAGAGCTCCAGCAGAATCTTAGAAAACGTCATTCTCTCAGTCTGAGAACATCAGTTTGAGACAATATTTCAGGTTAAAGATAACTTTTGAAAACAGCTTCGAATAAATGTTTCTCTTGTTTATTTCAGATGCAAATTGATATATATAGCTATATAAACCCTTTATTTGATGTTTGAAAACTGCTATTCAGAGCTCCAGCAGAATCTTAGAAAACGTCATTCTCTCGGTCTGAGAACATCAGTTTGAGACAATATTTCAGGTTAAACATAACTTTTGAAAACAGCTTCGAATAAGTGTTTCTCTTGTTTATTTCTGATGCAAATTGATATATATAGCTATATAAACCCTTTATTTGATGTTTGAAAACTGTTATTCAGAGCTCCAGCAGAATCTTGGAAAACGTCATTCTCTCAGCCTGTGAAGATCAGTTTGAGACAGTATTTCATGTTAAACATAACTTTTGAAAACAGCTTCGAATAAGTGTTTCTCTTGTTTATTTCAGATGCAAATTGATATATATAGCTATATAAACCCTTTATTTGATGTTTGAAAACTGCTATTCAGAGCTCCAGCAGAATCTTAGAAAACGTCATTCTCTCGGTCTGAGAACATCAGTTTGAGACAATATTTCAGGTTAAACATAACTTTTGAAAACAGCTTCGAATAAGTGTTTCTCTTGTTTATTTCTGATGCAAATTGATATATATAGCTATATAAACCCTTTATTTGATGTTTGAAAACTGTTATTCAGAGCTCCAGCAGAATCTTGGAAAACGTCCTTCTCTCAGCCTGTGAAGATCAGTTTGAGACAGTATTTCATGTTAAACATAACTTTTGAAAACAGCTTCGAATAAGTGTTTCTCTTGTTTATTTCAGATGCAAATTGATATATATAGCTATATAAACCCTTTATTTGATGTTTGAAAACTGCTATTCAGAGCTCCAGCAGAATCTTAGAAAACGTCATTCTCTCGGTCTGAGAACATCAGTTTGAGACAATATTTCAGGTTAAACATAACTTTTGAAAACAGCTTCGAATAAGTGTTTCTCTTGTTTATTTCTGATGCAAATTGATATATATATAGCTATATAAACCCTTTATTTGATGTTTGAAAACTGCTATTCAGAGCTCCAGCAGAATCTTAGAAAACGTCATTCTCTCGGTCTGAGAACATCAGTTTGAGACAATATTTCAGGTTAAACATAACTTTTGAAACCAGCTTCGAATAAGTGTTTCTCTTGTTTATTTCAGATGCAAATTGATATATATAGCTATATAAACCCTTTATTTGATGTTTGAAAACTGCTATTCAGAGCTCCAGCAGAATCTTAGAAAACGTCATTCTCTCGGTCTGAGAACATCAGTTTGAGACAATATTTCAGGTTAAACATAACTTTTGAAAACAGCTTCGAATAAGTGTTTCTCTTGATTATTTCTGATGCAAATTGATATATATAGCTATATAAACCCTTTATTTGATGTTTGAAAACTGCTATTCAGAGCTCCAGCAGAATCTTAGAAAACGTCATTCTCTCGGTCTGAGAACATCAGTTTGAGACAATATTTCAGGTTAAACATAACTTTTGAAAACAGCTTCGAATAAGTGTTTCTCTTGTTTATTTCAGATGCAAATTGATATATATAGCTATATAAGCCCTTTATTTGATGTTTGAAAACTGCTATTCAGAGCTTCAGCAGAATCTTGGAAAACGTCATTCTCTCAGCCTGTGAAGATCAGTTTGAGACAATAGTTCAGGTTTAACATAACTTTTGAAAACAGCTTCGAATAAATGTTTCTCTTGTTTATTTCAGATGCAAATTGTTATATATAGCTATATAAACCCTTTATTTGATGTTTGAAAACTGCTATTCAGAGCTCCAGCAGAATCTTAGAAAACGTCATTCTCTCAGTCTGAGAACATCAGTTTGAGACAATATTTCAGGTTAAACATAACTTTTGAAAACAGCTTTGAATAAGTGTTTCTCTTGTTTATTTCAGATGCAAATTGATATATATAGCTATATAAACCCTTTATTTGATGTTTGAAAACTGCTATTCAGAGCTTCAGCAGAATATTGGAAAACGTCATTCTCTCAGCCTGTGAAGATCAGTTTGAGACAATATTTCAGGTTAAACATAACTTTTGAAAACAGCTTCGAATAAATGTTTCTCTTGTTTATTTCAGATGCAAATTGTTATATATAGCTATATAAACCCTTTATTTGATGTTTGAAAACTGCTATTCAGAGCTCCAGCAGAATCTTAGAAAACGTCATTCTCTCGGTCTGAGAACATCAGTTTGAGACTTTATTTCAGGTTAAACATAACTTTTGAAAACAGCTTCGAATAAGTGTTTCTCTTGTTTATTTCAGATGCAAATTGATATATATAGCTATATAAACCCTTTATTTGATGTTTGAAAACTGCTATTCAGAGCTTCAGCAGAATCTTGGAAAACGTCATTCTCTCAGCCTGTGAAGATCAGTTTGAGACAATATTTCAGGTTAAACATAACTTTTGAAAACAGCTTCGAATAAATGTTTCTCTTGTTTATTTCAGATGCAAATTGATATATATAGCTATATAAACCCTTTATTTGATGTTTGAAAACTGCTATTCAGAGCTCCAGCAGAATCTTAGAAAACGTCATTCTCTCAGCCTGTGAAGATCAGTTTGAGACAGTATTTCATGTTAAACATAACTTTTGAAAACAGCTTCGAATAAGTGTTTCTCTTGTTTATTTCAGATGCAAATTGATATATATAGCTATATAAACCCTTTATTTGATGTTTGAAAACTGCTATTCAGAGCTCCAGCAGAATCTTAGAAAACGTCATTCTCTCGGTCTGAGAACATCAGTTTGAGTCAATATTTCAGGTTAAACATAACTTTTGAAAACAGCTTCGAATAAGTGTTTCTCTTGTTTATTTCTAATGCAAATTGATATATATAGCTATATAAACCCTTTATTTGATGTTTGAAAACTGCTATTCAGAGCTCCAGCAGAATCTTAGAAAACGTCATTCTCTCGGTCTGAGAACATCAGTTTGAGACAATATTTCAGGTTAAACATAACTTTTGAAACCAGCTTCGAATAAGTGTTTCTCTTGTTTATTTCTGATGCAAATTGATATATATAGCTATATAAGCCCTTTATTTGATGTTTGAAAACTGCTATTCAGAGCTTCAGCAGAATCT
The DNA here is from genome assembly GCF_982586985.1 of Callionymus lyra. Lineage (NCBI taxonomy): Eukaryota > Metazoa > Chordata > Actinopteri > Syngnathiformes > Callionymidae > Callionymus > Callionymus lyra. The sequence continues at coordinate 153,390 of NW_028258549.1, read as the reverse complement.
TGGAAAACGTCATTCTCTCAGCCTGTGAAGATCAGTTTGAGACAATATTTCAGGTTTAACATAACTTTTGAAAACAGCTTCGAATAAATGTTTCTCTTGTTTATTTCAGATGCAAATTGTTATATATAGCTATATAAACCCTTTATTTGATGTTTGAAAACTGCTATTCAGAGCTCCAGCAGAATCTTAGAAAACGTCATTCTCTCAGTCTGAGAACATCAGTTTGAGACAATATTTCAGGTTAAACATAACTTTTGAAAACAGCTTCGAATAAGTGTTTCTCTTGTTTATTTCAGATGCAAATTGATATATATAGCTATATAAACCCTTTATTTGATGTTTGAAAACGGTTATTCAGAGCTCCAGCAGAATCTTGGAAAACGTCATTCTCTCAGTCTGAGAAGATCAGTTTGAGACAATATTTCAGGTTAAACATAACTTTTGAAAACAGCTTCGAATAAATGTTTCTCTTGTTTATTTCAGATGCAAATTGTTATATATAGCTATATAAACCCTTTATTTGATGTTTGAAAACTGCTATTCAGAGCTCCAGCAGAATCTTAGAAAACGTCATTCTCTCAGTCTGAGAACATCAGTTTGAGACAATGTTTCAGGTTAAACATAACTTTTGAAAACAGCTTTGAATAAGTTTTTCTCTTGTTTATTTCAGATGCAAATTGATATATATAGCTATATAAATCCTTTATTTGATGTTTGAAAACTGCTATTCAGAGCTCCAGCAGAATCTTAGAAAACGTCATTCTCTCAGTCTGAGAACATCAGTTTGAGACAATGTTTCAGGTTAAACATAACTTTTGAAAACAGCTTTGAATAAGTTTTTCTCTTGTTTATTTCAGATGCAAATTGATATATATAGCTATATAAACCCTTTATTTGATGTTTGAAAACTGTTATTCAGAGCTCCAGCAGAATCTTGGAAAACGTCATTCTCTCAGTCTGAGAAGATCAGTTTGAGACAATATTTCAGGTTAAACATAACTTTTGAAAACAGCTTCGAATAAATGTTTCTCTTGTTTATTTCAGATGCAAATTGATATATATAGCTAGATAAACCCTTTATTTGATGTTTGAAAACTGCTATTCAGAGCTCCAGCAGAATCTTAGAAAACGTCATTCTCTCAGTCTGAGAACATCAGTTTGAGACAATGTTTCAGGTTAAACATAACTTTTGAAAACAGCTTTGAATAAGTTTTTCTCTTGTTTATTTCAGATGCAAATTGATATATATAGCTATATAAATCCTTTATTTGATGTTTGAAAACTGCTATTCAGAGCTTCAGCAGAATCTTGGAAAACGTCATTCTCTCAGCCTGTGAAGATCAGTTTGAGACAATATTTCAGGTTAAACATAACTTTTGAAAACAGCTTCGAATAAATGTTTCTCTTGTTTATTTCAGATGCAAATTGTTATATATAGCTATATAAACCCTTTATTTGATGTTTGAAAACTGCTATTCAGAGCTCCAGCAGAATCTTAGAAAACGTCATTCTCTCGGTCTGAGAACATCAGTTTGAGACAATATTTCAGGTTAAACATAACTTTTGAAAACAGCTTCGAATAAGTGTTTCTCTTGTTTATTTCTGATGCAAATTGATATATATAGCTATATAAACCCTTTATTTGATGTTTGAAAACTGTTATTCAGAGCTCCAGCAGAATCTTGGAAAACGTCATTCTCTCAGCCTGTGAAGATCAGTTTGAGACAGTATTTCATGTTAAACATAACTTTTGAAAACAGCTTCGAATAAGTGTTTCTCTTGTTTATTTCAGATGCAAATTGATATATATAGCTATATAAACCCTTTATTTGATGTTTGAAAACTGCTATTCAGAGCTCCATCAGAATCTTAGAAAACGTCATTCTCTCGGTCTGAGAACATCAGTTTGAGACAATATTTCAGGTTAAACATAACTTTTGAAAACAGCTTCGAATAAGTGTTTCTCTTGTTTATTTCTGATGCAAATTGATATATATAGCTATATAAACCCTTTATTTGATGTTTGAAAACTGCTATTCAGAGCTCCAGCAGAATCTTAGAAAACGTCATTCTCTCGGTCTGAGAACATCAGTTTGAGACAATATTTCAGGTTAAACATAACTTTTGAAACCAGCTTCGAATAAGTGTTTCTCTTGTTTATTTCAGATGCAAATTGATATATATAACTATATAAGCCCTTTATTTGATGTTTGAAAACTGCTATTCAGAGCTTCAGCAGAATCTTGGAAAACGTCATTCTCTCAGCCTGTGAAGATCAGTTTGAGACAATATTTCAGGTTAAACATAACTTTTGAAAACAGCTTCGAATAAATGTTTCTCTTGTTTATTTCAGATGCAAATTGTTATATATAGCTATATAAACCCTTTATTTGATGTTTGAAAACTGCTATTCAGAGCTCCAGCAGAATCTTAGAAAACGTCATTCTCTCAGTCTGAGAACATCAGTTTGAGACAATATTTCAGGTTAAACATAACTTTTGAAAACAGCTTCGAATAAGTGTTTCTCTTGTTTATTTCAGATGCAAATTGATATATATAGCTATATAAACCCTTTATTTGATGTTTTAAAACTGTTATTCAGAGCTCCAGCAGAATCTTGGAAAACGTCATTCTCTCGGTCTGAGAACATCAGTTTGAGACAATATTTCAGGTTAAACATAACTTTTGAAAACAGCTTCGAATAAATGTTTCTCTTGTTTATTTCAGATGCAAATTGATATATATAGCTATATAAACCCTTTATTTGATGTTTGAAAACTGCTATTCAGAGCTCCAGCAGAATCTTAGAAAACGTCATTCTCTCGGTCTGAGAACATCAGTTTGAGACAATATTTCAGGTTAAACATAACTTTTGAAACCAGCTTCGAATAAGTGTTTCTCTTGTTTATTTCAGATGCAAATTGATATATATAACTATATAAGCCCTTTATTTGATGTTTGAAAACTGCTATTCAGAGCTTCAGCAGAATCTTGGAAAACGTCATTCTCTCAGCCTGTGAAGATCAGTTTGAGACAATATTTCAGGTTAAACATAACTTTTGAAAACAGCTTCGAATAAATGTTTCTCTTGTTTATTTCAGATGCAAATTGTTATATATAGCTATATAAACCCTTTATTTGATGTTTGAAAACTGCTATTCAGAGCTCCAGCAGAATCTTAGAAAACGTCATTCTCTCAGTCTGAGAACATCAGTTTGAGACAATATTTCAGGTTAAACATAACTTTTGAAAACAGCTTCGAATAAGTGTTTCTCTTGTTTATTTCAGATGCAAATTGATATATATAGCTATATAAACCCTTTATTTGATGTTTTAAAACTGTTATTCAGAGCTCCAGCAGAATCTTAGAAAACGTCATTCTCTCGGTCTGAGAACATCAGTTTGAGACAATATTTCAGGTTAAACATAACTTTTGAAACCAGCTTCGAATAAGTGTTTCTCTTGTTTATTTCAGATGCAAATTGATATATATAACTATATAAGCCCTTTATTTGATGTTTGAAAACTGCTATTCAGAGCTTCAGCAGAATCTTGGAAAACGTCATTCTCTCAGCCTGTGAAGATCAGTTTGAGACAATATTTCAGGTTAAACATAACTTTTGAAAACAGCTTCGAATAAATGTTTCTCTTGTTTATTTCAGATGCAAATTGTTATATATAGCTATATAAACCCTTTATTTGATGTTTGAAAACTGCTATTCAGAGCTCCAGCAGAATCTTGGAAAACGTCATTCTCTCAGTCTGAGAAGATCAGTTTGAGACAATATTTCAGGTTAAACATAACTTTTGAAAACAGCTTCGAATAAATGTTTCTCTTGTTTATTTCAGATGCAAATTGATATATATAGCTATATAAACCCTTTATTTGATGTTTGAAAACTGCTATTCAGAGCTCCAGCAGAATCTTAGAAAACGTCATTCTCTCAGTCTGAGAACATCAGTTTGAGACAATGTTTCAGGTTAAACATAACTTTTGAAAACAGCTTTGAATAAGTTTTTCTCTTGTTTATTTCAGATGCAAATTGATATATATAGCTATATAAATCCTTTATTTGATGTTTGAAAACTGCTATTCAGAGCTTCAGCAGAATCTTGGAAAACGTCATTCTCTCAGCCTGTGAAGATCAGTTTGAGACAATATTTCAGGTTAAACATAACTTTTGAAAACAGCTTCGAATAAATGTTTCTCTTGTTTATTTCAGATGCAAATTGATATATATAGCTATATAAACCCTTTATTTGATGTTTGAAAACTGCTATTCAGAGCTCCAGCAGAATCTTAGAAAACGTCATTCTCTCGGTCTGAGAACATCAGTTTGAGACAATATTTCAGGTTAAACATAACTTTTGAAAACAGCTTCGAATAAGTGTTTCTCTTGTTTATTTCAGATGCAAATTGATATATATAGCTATATAAACCCTTTATTTGATGTTTGAAAACTGCTATTCAGAGCTCCAGCAGAATCTTAGAAAACGTCATTCTCTCGGTCTGAGAACATCAGTTTGAGACAATATTTCAGGTTAAACATAACTTTTGAAACCAGCTTCGAATAAGTGTTTCTCTTGTTTATTTCAGATGCAAATTGATATATATAGCTATATAAACCCTTTATTTGATGTTTGAAAACTGCTATTCAGAGCTCCAGCAGAATCTTAGAAAACGTCATTCTCTCAGTCTGAGAACATCATTTTGAGACAATGTTTCAGGTTAAACATAACTTTTGAAAACAGCTTTGAATAAGTTTTTCTCTTGTTTATTTCAGATGCAAATTGATATATATAGCTATATAAATCCTTTATTTGATGTTTGAAAACTGCTATTCAGAGCTCCAGCAGAATTTTAGAAAACGTCATTCTCTCAGTCTGAGAACATCAGTTTGAGACAATATTTCAGGTTAAACATAACTTTTGAAAACAGCTTCGAATAAGTGTTTCTCTTGTTTATTTCAGATGCAAATTGATATATATAGCTATATAAACCCTTTATTTGATGTTTTAAAACTGTTATTCAGAGCTCCAGCAGAATCTTGGAAAACGTCATTCTCTCAGTCTGAGAACATCAGTTTGAGACAATATTTCAGGTTAAACATAACTTTTGAAAACAGCTTCGAATAAATGTTTCTCTTGTTTATTTCAGATGCAAATTGATATATATAGCTATATAAACCCTTTATTTGATGTTTGAAAACTGCTATTCAGAGCTCCAGCAGAATCTTAGAAAACGTCATTCTCTCGGTCTGAGAACATCAGTTTGAGACAATATTTCAGGTTAAACATAACTTTTGAAAACAGCTTCGAATAAGTGTTTCTCTTGTTTATTTCAGATGCAAATTGATATATATAGCTATATAAACCCTTTATTTGATGTTTGAAAACTGCTATTCAGAGCTCCAGCAGAATCTTAGAAAACGTCATTCTCTCAGTCTGAGAACATCAGTTTGAGACAATGTTTCAGGTTAAACATAACTTTTGAAAACAGCTTTGAATAAGTTTTTCTCTTGTTTATTTCAGATGCAAATTGATATATATAGCTATATAAATCCTTTATTTGATGTTTGAAAACTGCTATTCAGAGCTTCAGCAGAATCTTGGAAAACGTCATTCTCTCAGCCTTTGAAGATCAGTTTGAGACAATATTTCAGGTTAAACATAACTTTTGAAAACAGCTTCGAATAAATGTTTCTCTTGTTTATTTCAGATGCAAATTGTTATATATAGCTATATAAACCCTTTATTTGATGTTTGAAAACTGCTATTCAGAGCTCCAGCAGAATCTTAGAAAACGTCATTCTCTCAGTCTGAGAACATCAGTTTGAGACAATGTTTCAGGTTAAACATAACTTTTGAAAACAGCTTTGAATAAGTTTTTCTCTTGTTTATTTCAGATGCAAATTGATATATATAGCTATATAAATCCTTTATTTGATGTTTGAAAACTGCTATTCAGAGCTTCAGCAGAATCTTGGAAAACGTCATTCTCTCAGCCTGTGAAGATCAGTTTGAGACAATATTTCAGGTTAAACATAACTTTTGAAAACAGCTTCGAATAAATGTTTCTCTTGTTTATTTCAGATGCAAATTGTTATATATAGCTATATAAACCCTTTATTTGATGTTTGAAAACTGCTATTCAGAGCTCCAGCAGAATCTTAGAAAACGTCATTCTCTCGGTCTGAGAACATCAGTTTGAGACAATATTTCAGGTTAAACATAACTTTTGAAAACAGCTTTGAATAAGTTTTTCTCTTGTTTATTTCAGATGCAAATTGATATATATAGCTATATAAACCCTTTATTTGATGTTTGAAAACTGCTATTCAGAGCTTCAGCAGAATCTTGGAAAACGTCATTCTCTCAGCCTGTGAAGATCAGTTTGAGACAATATTTCAAGTTAAACATAACTTTTGAAAACAGCTTCGAATAAATGTTTCTCTTGTTTATTTCAGATGCAAATTGATATATATAGCTATATAAACCCTTTATTTGATGTTTGAAAACTGCTATTCAGAGCTCCAGCAGAATCTTAGAAAACGTCATTCTCTCGGTCTGAGAACATCAGTTTGAGACAATATTTCAGGTTAAACATAACTTTTGAAAACAGCTTCGAATAAGTGTTTCTCTTGTTTATTTCAGATGCAAATTGATATATATAGCTATATAAACCCTTTATTTGATGTTTGAAAACTGCTATTCAGAGCTCCAGCAGAATCTTAGAAAACGTCATTCTCTCAGTCTGAGAACATCAGTTTGAGACAATATTTCAGGTTAAACATAACTTTTGAAAACAGCTTCGAATAAATGTTTCTCTTGTTTATTTCAGATGCAAATTGATATATATAGCTATATAAACCCTTTATTTGATGTTTGAAAACTGCTATTCAGAGCTCCAGCAGAATCTTAGAAAACGTCATTCTCTCAGTCTGAGAACATCAGTTTGAGACAATGTTTCAGGTTAAACATAACTTTTGAAAACAGCTTTGAATAAGTTTTTCTCTTGTTTATTTCAGATGCAAATTGATATATATAGCTATATAAATCCTTTATTTGATGTTTGAAAACTGCTATTCAGAGCTTCAGCAGAATCTTGGAAAACGTCATTCTCTCAGCCTTTGAAGATCAGTTTGAGACAATATTTCAGGTTAAACATAACTTTTGAAAACAGCTTCGAATAAATGTTTCTCTTGTTTATTTCAGATGCAAATTGTTATATATAGCTATATAAACCCTTTATTTGATGTTTGAAAACTGCTATTCAGAGCTCCAGCAGAATCTTAGAAAACGTCATTCTCTCAGTCTGAGAACATCAGTTTGAGACAATGTTTCAGGTTAAACATAACTTTTGAAAACAGCTTTGAATAAGTTTTTCTCTTGTTTATTTCAGATGCAAATTGATATATATAGCTATATAAATCCTTTATTTGATGTTTGAAAACTGCTATTCAGAGCTTCAGCAGAATCTTGGAAAACGTCATTCTCTCAGCCTGTGAAGATCAGTTTGAGACAATATTTCAGGTTAAACATAACTTTTGAAAACAGCTTCGAATAAATGTTTCTCTTGTTTATTTCAGATGCAAATTGTTATATATAGCTATATAAACCCTTTATTTGATGTTTGAAAACTGCTATTCAGAGCTCCAGCAGAATCTTAGAAAACGTCATTCTCTCGGTCTGAGAACATCAGTTTGAGACAATATTTCAGGTTAAACATAACTTTTGAAAACAGCTTTGAATAAGTTTTTCTCTTGTTTATTTCAGATGCAAATTGATATATATAGCTATATAAACCCTTTATTTGATGTTTGAAAACTGCTATTCAGAGCTTCAGCAGAATCTTGGAAAACGTCATTCTCTCAGCCTGTGAAGATCAGTTTGAGACAATATTTCAAGTTAAACATAACTTTTGAAAACAGCTTCGAATAAATGTTTCTCTTGTTTATTTCAGATGCAAATTGATATATATAGCTATATAAACCCTTTATTTGATGTTTGAAAACTGCTATTCAGAGCTCCAGCAGAATCTTAGAAAACGTCATTCTCTCGGTCTGAGAACATCAGTTTGAGACAATATTTCAGGTTAAACATAACTTTTGAAAACAGCTTCGAATAAGTGTTTCTCTTGTTTATTTCAGATGCAAATTGATATATATAGCTATATAAACCCTTTATTTGATGTTTGAAAACTGCTATTCAGAGCTCCAGCAGAATCTTAGAAAACGTCATTCTCTCAGTCTGAGAACATCAGTTTGAGACAATATTTCAGGTTAAACATAACTTTTGAAAACAGCTTCGAATAAATGTTTCTCTTGTTTATTTCAGATGCAAATTGATATATATAGCTATATAAACCCTTTATTTGATGTTTGAAAACTGCTATTCAGAGCTCCAGCAGAATCTTAGAAAACGTCATTCTCTCAGTCTGAGAACATCAGTTTGAGACAATGTTTCAGGTTAAACATAACTTTTGAAAACAGCTTTGAATAAGTTTTTCTCTTGTTTATTTCAGATGCAAATTGATATATATAGCTATATAAATCCTTTATTTGATGTTTGAAAACTGCTATTCAGAGCTTCAGCAGAATCTTGGAAAACGTCATTCTCTCAGCCTGTGAAGATTAGTTTGAGACAATATTTCAGGTTAAACATAACTTTTGAAAACAGCTTCGAATAAATGTTTCTCTTGTTTATTTCAGATGCAAATTGTTATATATAGCTATATAAACCCTTTATTTGATGTTTGAAAACTGCTATTCAGAGCTCCAGCAGAATCTTAGAAAACGTCATTCTCTCGGTCTGAGAACATCAGTTTGAGACAATATTTCAGGTTAAACATAACTTTTGAAAACAGCTTTGAATAAGTTTTTCTCTTGTTTATTTCAGATGCAAATTGATATATATAGCTATATAAATCCTTTATTTGATGTTTGAAAACTGCTATTCAGAGCTTCAGCAGAATCTTGGAAAACGTCATTCTCTCAGCCTGTGAAGATCAGTTTGAGACAATATTTCAGGTTAAACATAACTTTTGAAAACAGCTTCGAATAAATGTTTCTCTTGTTTATTTCAGATGCAAATTGTTATATATAGCTATATAAACCCTTTATTTGATGTTTGAAAACTGCTATTCAGAGCTCCAGCAGAATCTTAGAAAACGTCATTCTCTCGGTCTGAGAACATCAGTTTGAGACAATATTTCAGGTTAAACATAACTTTTGAAAACAGCTTCGAATAAGTGTTTCTCTTGTTTATTTCTGATGCAAATTGATATATATAGCTATATAAACCCTTTATTTGATGTTTGAAAACTGTTATTCAGAGCTCCAGCAGAATCTTGGAAAACGTCATTCTCTCAGCCTGTGAAGATCAGTTTGAGACAGTATTTCATGTTAAACATAACTTTTGAAAACAGCTTCGAATAAGTGTTTCTCTTGTTTATTTCAGATGCAAATTGATATATATAGCTATATAAACCCTTTATTTGATGTTTGAAAACTGCTATTCAGAGCTCCAGCAGAATCTTAGAAAACGTCATTCTCTCGGTCTGAGAACATCAGTTTGAGACAATATTTCAGGTTAAACATAACTTTTGAAAACAGCTTCGAATAAGTGTTTCTCTTGTTTATTTCTGATGCAAATTGATATATATAGCTATATAAACCCTTTATTTGATGTTTGAAAACTGCTATTCAGAGCTCCAGCAGAATCTTAGAAAACGTCATTCTCTCGGTCTGAGAACATCAGTTTGAGACAATATTTCAGGTTAAACATAACTTTTGAAACCAGCTTCGAATAAGTGTTTCTCTTGTTTATTTCAGATGCAAATTGATATATATAACTATATAAGCCCTTTATTTGATGTTTGAAAACTGCTATTCAGAGCTTCAGCAGAATCTTGGAAAACGTCATTCTCTCAGCCTGTGAAGATCAGTTTGAGACAATATTTCAGGTTAAACATCACTTTTGAAAACAGCTGCGAATAAATGTTTCTCTTGTTTATTTCAGATGCAAATTGTTATATATAGCTATATAAACCCTTTATTTGATGTTTGAAAACTGCTATTCAGAGCTCCAGCAGAATCTTAGAAAACGTCATTCTCTCAGTCTGAGAACATCAGTTTGAGACAATATTTCAGGTTAAACATAACTTTTGAAAACAGCTTCGAATAAGTGTTTCTCTTGTTTATTTCAGATGCAAATTGATATATATAGCTATATAAACCCTTTATTTGATGTTTTAAAACTGTTATTCAGAGCTCCAGCAGAATCTTGGAAAACGTCATTCTCTCAGTCTGAGAAGATCAGTTTGAGACAATATTTCAGGTTAAACATAACTTTTGAAAACAGCTTCGAATAAATGTTTCTCTTGTTTATTTCAGATGCAAATTGATATATATAGCTATATAAACCCTTTATTTGATGTTTGAAAACTGCTATTCAGAGCTCCAGCAGAATCTTAGAAAACGTCATTCTCTCAGTCTGAGAACATCAGTTTGAGACAATGTTTCAGGTTAAACATAACTTTTGAAAACAGCTTTGAATAAGTTTTTCTCTTGTTTATTTCAGATGCAAATTGATATATATAGCTATATAAATCCTTTATTTGATGTTTGAAAACTGCTATTCAGAGCTCCAGCAGAATCTTAGAAAACGTCATTCTCTCAGTCTGAGAACATCAGTTTGAGACAATGTTTCAGGTTAAACATAACTTTTGAAAACAGCTTTGAATAAGTTTTTCTCTTGTTTATTTCAGATGCAAATTGATATATATAGTTATATAAATCCTTTATTTGATGTTTGAAAACTGCTATTCAGAGCTTCAGCAGAATCTTGGAAAACGTCATTCTCTCAGCCTGTGAAGATCAGTTTGAGACAATATTTCAGGTTAAACATAACTTTTGAAAACAGCTTCGAATAAATGTTTCTCTTGTTTATTTCAGATGCAAATTGTTATATATAGCTATATAAACCCTTTATTTGATGTTTGAAAACTGCTATTCAGAGCTCCAGCAGAATCTTAGAAAACGTCATTCTCTCGGTCTGAGAACATCAGTTTGAGACAATATTTCAGGTTAAACATAACTTTTGAAAACAGCTTTGAATAAGTTTTTCTCTTGTTTATTTCAGATGCAAATTGATATATATAGCTATATAAATCCTTTATTTGATGTTTGAAAACTGCTATTCAGAGCTTCAGCAGAATCTTGGAAAACGTCATTCTCTCAGCCTGTGAAGATCAGTTTGAGACAATATTTCAGGTTAAACATAACTTTTGAAAACAGCTTCGAATAAATGTTTCTCTTGTTTATTTCAGATGCAAATTGTTATATATAGCTATATAAACCCTTTATTTGATGTTTGAAAACTGCTATTCAGAGCTCCAGCAGAATCTTAGAAAACGTCATTCTCTCGGTCTGAGAACATCAGTTTGAGACAATATTTCAGGTTAAACATAACTTTTGAAAACAGCTTCGAATAAGTGTTTCTCTTGTTTATTTCTGATGCAAATTGATATATATAGCTATATAAACCCTTTATTTGATGTTTGAAAACTGTTATTCAGAGCTCCAGCAGAATCTTGGAAAACGTCATTCTCTCAGCCTGTGAAGATCAGTTTGAGACAGTATTTCATGTTAAACATAACTTTTGAAAACAGCTTCGAATAAGTGTTTCTCTTGTTTATTTCAGATGCAAATTGATATATATAGCTATATAAACCCTTTATTTGATGTTTGAAAACTGCTATTCAGAGCTCCAGCAGAATCTTAGAAAACGTCATTCTCTCGGTCTGAGAACATCAGTTTGAGACAATATTTCAGGTTAAACATAACTTTTGAAAACAGCTTCGAATAAGTGTTTCTCTTGTTTATTTCTGATGCAAATTGATATATATAACTATATAAGCCCTTTATTTGATGTTTGAAAACTGCTATTCAGAGCTTCAGCAGAATCTTGGAAAACGTCATTCTCTCAGCCTGTGAAGATCAGTTTGAGACAATATTTCAGGTTAAACATAACTTTTGAAAACAGCTTCGAATAAATGTTTCTCTTGTTTATTTCAGATGCAAATTGTTATATATAGCTATATAAACCCTTTATTTGATGTTTGAAAACTGCTATTCAGAGCTCCAGCAGAATCTTAGAAAACGTCATTCTCTCAGTCTGAGAACATCAGTTTGAGACAATATTTCAGGTTAAACATAACTTTTGAAAACAGCTTCGAATAAGTGTTTCTCTTGTTTATTTCAGATGCAAATTGATATATATAGCTATATAAACCCTTTATTTGATGTTTTAAAACTGTTATTCAGAGCTCCAGCAGAATCTTGGAAAACGTCATTCTCTCAGTCTGAGAAGATCAGTTTGAGACAATATTTCAGGTTAAACATAACTTTTGAAAACAGCTTCGAATAAATGTTTCTCTTGTTTATTTCAGATGCAAATTGATATATATAGCTATATAAATCCTTTATTTGATGTTTGAAAACTGCTATTCAGAGCTTCAGCAGAATCTTGGAAAACGTCATTCTCTCAGCCTGTGAAGATCAGTTTGAGACAATATTTCAGGTTAAACATAACTTTTGAAAACAGCTTCGAATAAATGTTTCTCTTGTTTATTTCAGATGCAAATTGTTATATATAGCTATATAAACCCTTTATTTGATGTTTGAAAACTGCTATTCAGAGCTCCAGCAGAATCTTAGAAAACGTCATTCTCTCAGTCTGAGAACATCAGTTTGAGACAATATTTCAGGTTAAACATAACTTTTGAAAACAGCTTTGAATAAGTTTTTCTCTTGTTTATTTCAGATGCAAATTGATATATATAGCTATATAAATCCTTTATTTGATGTTTGAAAACTGCTATTCAGAGCTTCAGCAGAATCTTGGAAAACGTCATTCTCTCAGCCTGTGAAGATCAGTTTGAGACAATATTTCAGGTTAAACATAACTTTTGAAAACAGCTTTGAATAAGTTTTTCTCTTGTTTATTTCAGATGCAAATTGATATATATAGCTATATAAATCCTTTATTTGATGTTTGAAAACTGCTATTCAGAGCTTCAGCAGAATCTTGGAAAACGTCATTCTCTCAGCCTTTGAAGATCAGTTTGAGACAATATTTCAGGTTAAACATAACTTTTGAAAACAGCTTCGAATAAATGTTTCTCTTGTTTATTTCAGATGCAAATTGTTATATATAGCTATATAAACCCTTTATTTGATGTTTGAAAACTGCTATTCAGAGCTCCAGCAGAATCTTAGAAAACGTCATTCTCTCAGTCTGAGAACATCAGTTTGAGACAATGTTTCAGGTTAAACATAACTTTTGAAAACAGCTTTGAATAAGTTTTTCTCTTGTTTATTTCAGATGCAAATTGATATATATAGCTATATAAATCCTTTATTTGATGTTTGAAAACTGCTATTCAGAGCTTCAGCAGAATCTTGGAAAACGTCATTCTCTCAGCCTGTGAAGATCAGTTTGAGACAATATTTCAGGTTAAACATAACTTTTGAAAACAGCTTCGAATAAATGTTTCTCTTGTTTATTTCAGATGCAAATTGTTATATATAGCTATATAAACCCTTTATTTGATGTTTGAAAACTGCTATTCAGAGCTCCAGCAGAATCTTAGAAAACGTCATTCTCTCGGTCTGAGAACATCAGTTTGAGACAATATTTCAGGTTAAACATAACTTTTGAAAACAGCTTTGAATAAGTTTTTCTCTTGTTTATTTCAGATGCAAATTGATATATATAGCTATATAAACCCTTTATTTGATGTTTGAAAACTGCTATTCAGAGCTTCAGCAGAATCTTGGAAAACGTCATTCTCTCAGCCTGTGAAGATCAGTTTGAGACAATATTTCAAGTTAAACATAACTTTTGAAAACAGCTTCGAATAAATGTTTCTCTTGTTTATTTCAGATGCAAATTGATATATATAGCTATATAAACCCTTTATTTGATGTTTGAAAACTGCTATTCAGAGCTCCAGCAGAATCTTAGAAAACGTCATTCTCTCGGTCTGAGAACATCAGTTTGAGACAATATTTCAGGTTAAACATGACTTTTGAAAACAGCTTCGAATAAGTGTTTCTCTTGTTTATTTCAGATGCAAATTGATATATATAGCTATATAAACCCTTTATTTGATGTTTGAAAACTGCTATTCAGAGCTCCAGCAGAATCTTAGAAAACGTCATTCTCTCAGTCTGAGAACATCAGTTTGAGACAATATTTCAGGTTAAACATAACTTTTGAAAACAGCTTCGAATAAATGTTTCTCTTGTTTATTTCAGATGCAAATTGATATATATAGCTATATAAACCCTTTATTTGATGTTTGAAAACTGCTATTCAGAGCTCCAGCAGAATCTTAGAAAACGTCATTCTCTCAGTCTGAGAACATCAGTTTGAGACAATGTTTCAGGTTAAACATAACTTTTGAAAACAGCTTTGAATAAGTTTTTCTCTTGTTTATTTCAGATGCAAATTGATATATATAGCTATATAAATCCTTTATTTGATGTTTGAAAACTGCTATTCAGAGCTTCAGCAGAATCTTGGAAAACGTCATTCTCTCAGCCTGTGAAGATTAGTTTGAGACAATATTTCAGGTTAAACATAACTTTTGAAAACAGCTTCGAATAAATGTTTCTCTTGTTTATTTCAGATGCAAATTGTTATATATAGCTATATAAACCCTTTATTTGATGTTTGAAAACTGCTATTCAGAGCTCCAGCAGAATCTTAGAAAACGTCATTCTCTCGGTCTGAGAACATCAGTTTGAGACAATATTTCAGGTTAAACATAACTTTTGAAAACAGCTTTGAATAAGTTTTTCTCTTGTTTATTTCAGATGCAAATTGATATATATAGCTATATAAATCCTTTATTTGATGTTTGAAAACTGCTATTCAGAGCTTCAGCAGAATCTTGGAAAACGTCATTCTCTCAGCCTGTGAAGATCAGTTTGAGACAATATTTCAGGTTAAACATAACTTTTGAAAACAGCTTCGAATAAATGTTTCTCTTGTTTATTTCAGATGCAAATTGTTATATATAGCTATATAAACCCTTTATTTGATGTTTGAAAACTGCTATTCAGAGCTCCAGCAGAATCTTAGAAAACGTCATTCTCTCGGTCTGAGAACATCAGTTTGAGACAATATTTCAGGTTAAACATAACTTTTGAAAACAGCTTCGAATAAGTGTTTCTCTTGTTTATTTCTGATGCAAATTGATATATATAGCTATATAAACCCTTTATTTGATGTTTGAAAACTGTTATTCAGAGCTCCAGCAGAATCTTGGAAAACGTCATTCTCTCAGCCTGTGAAGATCAGTTTGAGACAGTATTTCATGTTAAACATAACTTTTGAAAACAGCTTCGAATAAGTGTTTCTCTTGTTTATTTCAGATGCAAATTGATATATATAGCTATATAAACCCTTTATTTGATGTTTGAAAACTGCTATTCAGAGCTCCAGCAGAATCTTAGAAAACGTCATTCTCTCGGTCTGAGAACATCAGTTTGAGACAATATTTCAGGTTAAACATAACTTTTGAAAACAGCTTCGAATAAGTGTTTCTCTTGTTTATTTCTGATGCAAATTGATATATATAGCTATATAAACCCTTTATTTGATGTTTGAAAACTGCTATTCAGAGCTCCAGCAGAATCTTAGAAAACGTCATTCTCTCGGTCTGAGAACATCAGTTTGAGACAATATTTCAGGTTAAACATAACTTTTGAAACCAGCTTCGAATAAGTGTTTCTCTTGTTTATTTCAGATGCAAATTGATATATATAACTATATAAGCCCTTTATTTGATGTTTGAAAACTGCTATTCAGAGCTTCAGCAGAATCTTGGAAAACGTCATTCTCTCAGCCTGTGAAGATCAGTTTGAGACAATATTTCAGGTTAAACATCACTTTTGAAAACAGCTGCGAATAAATGTTTCTCTTGTTTATTTCAGATGCAAATTGTTATATATAGCTATATAAACCCTTTATTTGATGTTTGAAAACTGCTATTCAGAGCTCCAGCAGAATCTTAGAAAATGTCATTCTCTCAGTCTGAGAACATCAGTTTGAGACAATATTTCAGGTTAAACATAACTTTTGAAAACAGCTTCGAATAAGTGTTTCTCTTGTTTATTTCAGATGCAAATTGATATATATAGCTATATAAACCCTTTATTTGATGTTTTAAAACTGTTATTCAGAGCTCCAGCAGAATCTTGGAAAACGTCATTCTCTCAGTCTGAGAAGATCAGTTTGAGACAATATTTCAGGTTAAACATAACTTTTGAAAACAGCTTCGAATAAATGTTTCTCTTGTTTATTTCAGATGCAAATTGATATATATAGCTATATAAACCCTTTATTTGATGTTTGAAAACTGCTATTCAGAGCTCCAGCAGAATCTTAGAAAACGTCATTCTCTCAGTCTGAGAACATCAGTTTGAGACAATGTTTCAGGTTAAACATAACTTTTGAAAACAGCTTTGAATAAGTTTTTCTCTTGTTTATTTCAGATGCAAATTGATATATATAGCTATATAAATCCTTTATTTGATGTTTGAAAACTGCTATTCAGAGCTCCAGCAGAATCTTAGAAAACGTCATTCTCTCAGTCTGAGAACATCAGTTTGAGACAATGTTTCAGGTTAAACATAACTTTTGAAAACAGCTTTGAATAAGTTTTTCTCTTGTTTATTTCAGATGCAAATTGATATATATAGTTATATAAATCCTTTATTTGATGTTTGAAAACTGCTATTCAGAGCTTCAGCAGAATCTTGGAAAACGTCATTCTCTCAGCCTGTGAAGATCAGTTTGAGACAATATTTCAGGTTAAACATAACTTTTGAAAACAGCTTCGAATAAATGTTTCTCTTGTTTATTTCAGATGCAAATTGTTATATATAGCTATATAAACCCTTTATTTGATGTTTGAAAACTGCTATTCAGAGCTCCAGCAGAATCTTAGAAAACGTCATTCTCTCGGTCTGAGAACATCAGTTTGAGACAATATTTCAGGTTAAACATAACTTTTGAAAACAGCTTTGAATAAGTTTTTCTCTTGTTTATTTCAGATGCAAATTGATATATATAGCTATATAAATCCTTTATTTGATGTTTGAAAACTGCTATTCAGAGCTTCAGCAGAATCTTGGAAAACGTCATTCTCTCAGCCTGTGAAGATCAGTTTGAGACAATATTTCAGGTTAAACATAACTTTTGAAAACAGCTTCGAATAAATGTTTCTCTTGTTTATTTCAGATGCAAATTGTTATATATAGCTATATAAACCCTTTATTTGATGTTTGAAAACTGCTATTCAGAGCTCCAGCAGAATCTTAGAAAACGTCATTCTCTCGGTCTGAGAACATCAGTTTGAGACAATATTTCAGGTTAAACATAACTTTTGAAAACAGCTTCGAATAAGTGTTTCTCTTGTTTATTTCTGATGCAAATTGATATATATAGCTATATAAACCCTTTATTTGATGTTTGAAAACTGTTATTCAGAGCTCCAGCAGAATCTTGGAAAACGTCATTCTCTCAGCCTGTGAAGATCAGTTTGAGACAGTATTTCATGTTAAACATAACTTTTGAAAACAGCTTCGAATAAGTGTTTCTCTTGTTTATTTCAGATGCAAATTGATATATATAGCTATATAAACCCTTTATTTGATGTTTGAAAACTGCTATTGAGAGCTCCAGCAGAATCTTAGAAAACGTCATTCTCTCGGTCTGAGAACATCAGTTTGAGACAATATTTCAGGTTAAACATAACTTTTGAAAACAGCTTCGAATAAGTGTTTCTCTTGTTTATTTCTGATGCAAATTGATATATATAACTATATAAGCCCTTTATTTGATGTTTGAAAACTGCTATTCAGAGCTTCAGCAGAATCTTGGAAAACGTCATTCTCTCAGCCTGTGAAGATCAGTTTGAGACAATATTTCAGGTTAAACATAACTTTTGAAAACAGCTTCGAATAAATGTTTCTCTTGTTTATTTCAGATGCAAATTGTTATATATAGCTATATAAACCCTTTATTTGATGTTTGAAAACTGCTATTCAGAGCTCCAGCAGAATCTTAGAAAACGTCATTCTCTCAGTCTGAGAACATCAGTTTGAGACAATATTTCAGGTTAAACATAACTTTTGAAAACAGCTTCGAATAAGTGTTTCTCTTGTTTATTTCAGATGCAAATTGATATATATAGCTATATAAACCCTTTATTTGATGTTTTAAAACTGTTATTCAGAGCTCCAGCAGAATCTTGGAAAACGTCATTCTCTCAGTCTGAGAAGATCAGTTTGAGACAATATTTCAGGTTAAACATAACTTTTGAAAACAGCTTCGAATAAATGTTTCTCTTGTTTATTTCAGATGCAAATTGATATATATAGCTATATAAATCCTTTATTTGATGTTTGAAAACTGCTATTCAGAGCTTCAGCAGAATCTTGGAAAACGTCATTCTCTCAGCCTGTGAAGATCAGTTTGAGACAATATTTCAGGTTAAACATAACTTTTGAAAACAGCTTCGAATAAATGTTTCTCTTGTTTATTTCAGATGCAAATTGTTATATATAGCTATATAAACCCTTTATTTGATGTTTGAAAACTGCTATTCAGAGCTCCAGCAGAATCTTAGAAAACGTCATTCTCTCAGTCTGAGAACATCAGTTTGAGACAATATTTCAGGTTAAACATAACTTTTGAAAACAGCTTTGAATAAGTTTTTCTCTTGTTTATTTCAGATGCAAATTGATATATATAGCTATATAAATCCTTTATTTGATGTTTGAAAACTGCTATTCAGAGCTTCAGCAGAATCTTGGAAAACGTCATTCTCTCAGCCTGTGAAGATCAGTTTGAGACAATATTTCAGGTTAAACATAACTTTTGAAAACAGCTTCGAATAAATGTTTCTCTTGTTTATTTCAGATGCAAATTGTTATATATAGCTATATAAATCCTTTATTTGATGTTTGAAAACTGCTATTCAGAGCTCCAGCAGAATCTTAGAAAACGTCATTCTCTCGGTCTGAGAACATCAGTTTGAGACAATATTTCAGGTTAAACATAACTTTTGAAAACAGCTTCGAATAAGTGTTTCTCTTGTTTATTTCTGATGCAAATTGATATATATAGCTATATAAACCCTTTATTTGATGTTTGAAAACTGTTATTCAGAGCTCCAGCAGAATCTTGGAAAACGTCATTCTCTCAGCCTGTGAAGATCAGTTTGAGACAGTATTTCATGTTAAACATAACTTTTGAAAACAGCTTCGAATAAGTGTTTCTCTTGTTTATTTCAGATGCAAATTGATATATATAGCTATATAAGCCCTTTATTTGATGTTTGAAAACTGCTATTCAGAGCTTCAGCAGAATCTTGGAAAACGTCATTCTCTCAGCCTGTGAAGATCAGTTTGAGACAATATTTCAGGTTAAACATAACTTTTGAAAACAGCTTCGAATAAATGTTTCTCTTGTTTATTTCAGATGCAAATTGTTATATATAGCTATATAAACCCTTTATTTGATGTTTGAAAACTGCTATTCAGAGCTCCAGCAGAATCTTAGAAAACGTCATTCTCTCAGTCTGAGAACATCAGTTTGAGACAATATTTCAGGTTAAACATAACTTTTGAAAACAGCTTCGAATAAGTGTTTCTCTTGTTTATTTCAGATGCAAATTGATATATATAGCTATATAAACCCTTTATTTGATGTTTTAAAACTGTTATTCAGAGCTCCAGCAGAATCTTGGAAAACGTCATTCTCTCAGTCTGAGAAGATCAGTTTGAGACAATATTTCAGGTTAAACATAACTTTTGAAAACAGCTTCGAATAAATGTTTCTCTTGTTTATTTCAGATGCAAATTGATATATATAGCTATATAAACCCTTTATTTGATGTTTGAAAACTGCTATTCAGAGCTCCAGCAGAATCTTAGAAAACGTCATTCTCTCGGTCTGAGAACATCAGTTTGAGACAATATTTCAGGTTAAACATAACTTTTGAAAACAGCTTCGAATAAGTGTTTCTCTTGTTTATTTCAGATGCAAATTGATATATATAGCTATATAAACCCTTTATTTGATGTTTTAAAACTGTTATTCAGAGCTCCAGCAGAATCTTGGAAAACGTCATTCTCTCAGTCTGAGAAGATCAGTTTGAGACAATATTTCAGGTTAAACATAACTTTTGAAAACA
The DNA here is from genome assembly GCF_982586985.1 of Callionymus lyra. Taxonomy (NCBI): domain Eukaryota; kingdom Metazoa; phylum Chordata; class Actinopteri; order Syngnathiformes; family Callionymidae; genus Callionymus; species Callionymus lyra. Next base: position 133,118 of record NW_028258549.1, on the reverse strand, counting down.
GCTTCGAATAAATGTTTCTCTTGTTTATTTCAGATGCAAATTGATATATATAGCTATATAAACCCTTTATTTGATGTTTGAAAACTGCTATTCAGAGCTCCAGCAGAATCTTAGAAAACGTCATTCTCTCAGTCTGAGAACATCAGTTTGAGACAATATTTCAGGTTAAACATAACTTTTGAAAACAGCTTCGAATAAGTGTTTCTCTTGTTTATTTCAGATGCAAATTGATATATATAGCTATATAAACCCTTTATTTGATGTTTTAAAACTGTTATTCAGAGCTCCAGCAGAATCTTGGAAAACGTCATTCTCTCAGTCTGAGAAGATCAGTTTGAGACAATATTTCAGGTTAAACATAACTTTTGAAAACAGCTTCGAATAAATGTTTCTCTTGTTTATTTCAGATGCAAATTGATATATATAGCTATATAAACCCTTTATTTGATGTTTGAAAACTGCTATTCAGAGCTCCAGCAGAATCTTAGAAAACGTCATTCTCTCAGTCTGAGAACATCAGTTTGAGACAATATTTCAGGTTAAACATAACTTTTGAAAACAGCTTCGAATAAGTGTTTCTCTTGTTTATTTCAGATGCAAATTGATATATATAGCTATATAAACCCTTTATTTGATGTTTTAAAACTGTTATTCAGAGCTCCAGCAGAATCTTGGAAAACGTCATTCTCTCAGTCTGAGAAGATCAGTTTGAGACAATATTTCAGGTTAAACATAACTTTTGAAAACAGCTTCGAATAAATGTTTCTCTTGTTTATTTCAGATGCAAATTGATATATATAGCTATATAAACCCTTTATTTGATGTTTGAAAACTGCTATTCAGAGCTCCAGCAGAATCTTAGAAAACGTCATTCTCTCAGTCTGAGAACATCAGTTTGAGACAATGTTTCAGGTTAAACATAACTTTTGAAAACAGCTTTGAATAAGTTTTTCTCTTGTTTATTTCAGATGCAAATTGATATATATAGCTATATAAATCCTTTATTTGATGTTTGAAAACTGCTATTCAGAGCTCCAGCAGAATCTTAGAAAACGTCATTCTCTCAGTCTGAGAACATCAGTTTGAGACAATGTTTCAGGTTAAACATAACTTTTGAAAACAGCTTTGAATAAGTTTTTCTCTTGTTTATTTCAGATGCAAATTGATATATATAGTTATATAAATCCTTTATTTGATGTTTGAAAACTGCTATTCAGAGCTTCAGCAGAATCTTGGAAAACGTCATTCTCTCAGCCTGTGAAGATCAGTTTGAGACAATATTTCAGGTTAAACATAACTTTTGAAAACAGCTTCGAATAAATGTTTCTCTTGTTTATTTCAGATGCAAATTGTTATATATAGCTATATAAACCCTTTATTTGATGTTTGAAAACTGCTATTCAGAGCTCCAGCAGAATCTTAGAAAACGTCATTCTCTCGGTCTGAGAACATCAGTTTGAGACAATATTTCAGGTTAAACATAACTTTTGAAAACAGCTTTGAATAAGTTTTTCTCTTGTTTATTTCAGATGCAAATTGATATATATAGCTATATAAATCCTTTATTTGATGTTTGAAAACTGCTATTCAGAGCTTCAGCAGAATCTTGGAAAACGTCATTCTCTCAGCCTGTGAAGATCAGTTTGAGACAATATTTCAGGTTAAACATAACTTTTGAAAACAGCTTCGAATAAATGTTTCTCTTGTTTATTTCAGATGCAAATTGTTATATATAGCTATATAAACCCTTTATTTGATGTTTGAAAACTGCTATTCAGAGCTCCAGCAGAATCTTAGAAAACGTCATTCTCTCGGTCTGAGAACATCAGTTTGAGACAATATTTCAGGTTAAACATAACTTTTGAAAACAGCTTCGAATAAGTGTTTCTCTTGTTTATTTCTGATGCAAATTGATATATATAGCTATATAAACCCTTTATTTGATGTTTGAAAACTGTTATTCAGAGCTCCAGCAGAATCTTGGAAAACGTCATTCTCTCAGCCTGTGAAGATCAGTTTGAGACAGTATTTCATGTTAAACATAACTTTTGAAAACAGCTTCGAATAAGTGTTTCTCTTGTTTATTTCAGATGTAAATTGATATATATAGCTATATAAACCCTTTATTTGATGTTTGAAAACTGCTATTCAGAGCTCCAGCAGAATCTTAGAAAACGTCATTCTCTCGGTCTGAGAACATCAGTTTGAGACAATATTTCAGGTTAAACATAACTTTTGAAAACAGCTTCGAATAAGTGTTTCTCTTGTTTATTTCTGATGCAAATTGATATATATAACTATATAAGCCCTTTATTTGATGTTTGAAAACTGCTATTCAGAGCTTCAGCAGAATCTTGGAAAACGTCATTCTCTCAGCCTGTGAAGATCAGTTTGAGACAATATTTCAGGTTAAACATAACTTTTGAAAACAGCTTCGAATAAATGTTTCTCTTGTTTATTTCAGATGCAAATTGATATATATAGCTATATAAACCCTTTATTTGATGTTTGAAAACTGCTATTCAGAGCTCCAGCAGAATCTTAGAAAACGTCATTCTCTCAGTCTGAGAACATCAGTTTGAGACAATGTTTCAGGTTAAACATAACTTTTGAAAACAGCTTTGAATAAGTTTTTCTCTTGTTTATTTCAGATGCAAATTGATATATATAGCTATATAAATCCTTTATTTGATGTTTGAAAACTGCTATTCAGAGCTTCAGCAGAATCTTGGAAAACGTCATTCTCTCAGCCTGTGAAGATTAGTTTGAGACAATATTTCAGGTTAAACATAACTTTTGAAAACAGCTTCGAATAAATGTTTCTCTTGTTTATTTCAGATGCAAATTGTTATATATAGCTATATAAACCCTTTATTTGATGTTTGAAAACTGCTATTCAGAGCTCCAGCAGAATCTTAGAAAACGTCATTCTCTCGGTCTGAGAACATCAGTTTGAGACAATATTTCAGGTTAAACATAACTTTTGAAAACAGCTTTGAATAAGTTTTTCTCTTGTTTATTTCAGATGCAAATTGATATATATAGCTATATAAATCCTTTATTTGATGTTTGAAAACTGCTATTCAGAGCTTCAGCAGAATCTTGGAAAACGTCATTCTCTCAGCCTGTGAAGATCAGTTTGAGACAATATTTCAGGTTAAACATAACTTTTGAAAACAGCTTCGAATAAATGTTTCTCTTGTTTATTTCAGATGCAAATTGTTATATATAGCTATATAAACCCTTTATTTGATGTTTGAAAACTGCTATTCAGAGCTCCAGCAGAATCTTAGAAAACGTCATTCTCTCGGTCTGAGAACATCAGTTTGAGACAATATTTCAGGTTAAACATAACTTTTGAAAACAGCTTCGAATAAGTGTTTCTCTTGTTTATTTCTGATGCAAATTGATATATATAGCTATATAAACCCTTTATTTGATGTTTGAAAACTGTTATTCAGAGCTCCAGCAGAATCTTGGAAAACGTCATTCTCTCAGCCTGTGAAGATCAGTTTGAGACAGTATTTCATGTTAAACATAACTTTTGAAAACAGCTTCGAATAAGTGTTTCTCTTGTTTATTTCAGATGCAAATTGATATATATAGCTATATAAACCCTTTATTTGATGTTTGAAAACTGCTATTCAGAGCTCCAGCAGAATCTTAGAAAACGTCATTCTCTCGGTCTGAGAACATCAGTTTGAGACAATATTTCAGGTTAAACATAACTTTTGAAAACAGCTTCGAATAAGTGTTTCTCTTGTTTATTTCTGATGCAAATTGATATATATAGCTATATAAACCCTTTATTTGATGTTTGAAAACTGCTATTCAGAGCTCCAGCAGAATCTTAGAAAACGTCATTCTCTCGGTCTGAGAACATCAGTTTGAGACAATATTTCAGGTTAAACATAACTTTTGAAACCAGCTTCGAATAAGTGTTTCTCTTGTTTATTTCAGATGCAAATTGATATATATAACTATATAAGCCCTTTATTTGATGTTTGAAAACTGCTATTCAGAGCTTCAGCAGAATCTTGGAAAACGTCATTCTCTCAGCCTGTGAAGATCAGTTTGAGACAATATTTCAGGTTAAACATCACTTTTGAAAACAGCTGCGAATAAATGTTTCTCTTGTTTATTTCAGATGCAAATTGTTATATATAGCTATATAAACCCTTTATTTGATGTTTGAAAACTGCTATTCAGAGCTCCAGCAGAATCTTAGAAAACGTCATTCTCTCAGTCTGAGAACATCAGTTTGAGACAATATTTCAGGTTAAACATAACTTTTGAAAACAGCTTCGAATAAGTGTTTCTCTTGTTTATTTCAGATGCAAATTGATATATATAGCTATATAAACCCTTTATTTGATGTTTTAAAACTGTTATTCAGAGCTCCAGCAGAATCTTGGAAAACGTCATTCTCTCAGTCTGAGAAGATCAGTTTGAGACAATATTTCAGGTTAAACATAACTTTTGAAAACAGCTTCGAATAAATGTTTCTCTTGTTTATTTCAGATGCAAATTGATATATATAGCTATATAAACCCTTTATTTGATGTTTGAAAACTGCTATTCAGAGCTCCAGCAGAATCTTAGAAAACGTCATTCTCTCAGTCTGAGAACATCAGTTTGAGACAATGTTTCAGGTTAAACATAACTTTTGAAAACAGCTTTGAATAAGTTTTTCTCTTGTTTATTTCAGATGCAAATTGATATATATAGCTATATAAATCCTTTATTTGATGTTTGAAAACTGCTATTCAGAGCTCCAGCAGAATCTTAGAAAACGTCATTCTCTCAGTCTGAGAACATCAGTTTGAGACAATGTTTCAGGTTAAACATAACTTTTGAAAACAGCTTTGAATAAGTTTTTCTCTTGTTTATTTCAGATGCAAATTGATATATATAGTTATATAAATCCTTTATTTGATGTTTGAAAACTGCTATTCAGAGCTTCAGCAGAATCTTGGAAAACGTCATTCTCTCAGCCTGTGAAGATCAGTTTGAGACAATATTTCAGGTTAAACATAACTTTTGAAAACAGCTTCGAATAAATGTTTCTCTTGTTTATTTCAGATGCAAATTGTTATATATAGCTATATAAACCCTTTATTTGATGTTTGAAAACTGCTATTCAGAGCTCCAGCAGAATCTTAGAAAACGTCATTCTCTCGGTCTGAGAACATCAGTTTGAGACAATATTTCAGGTTAAACATAACTTTTGAAAACAGCTTTGAATAAGTTTTTCTCTTGTTTATTTCAGATGCAAATTGATATATATAGCTATATAAATCCTTTATTTGATGTTTGAAAACTGCTATTCAGAGCTTCAGCAGAATCTTGGAAAACGTCATTCTCTCAGCCTGTGAAGATCAGTTTGAGACAATATTTCAGGTTAAACATAACTTTTGAAAACAGCTTCGAATAAATGTTTCTCTTGTTTATTTCAGATGCAAATTGTTATATATAGCTATATAAACCCTTTATTTGATGTTTGAAAACTGCTATTCAGAGCTCCAGCAGAATCTTAGAAAACGTCATTCTCTCGGTCTGAGAACATCAGTTTGAGACAATATTTCAGGTTAAACATAACTTTTGAAAACAGCTTCGAATAAGTGTTTCTCTTGTTTATTTCTGATGCAAATTGATATATATAGCTATATAAACCCTTTATTTGATGTTTGAAAACTGTTATTCAGAGCTCCAGCAGAATCTTGGAAAACGTCATTCTCTCAGCCTGTGAAGATCAGTTTGAGACAGTATTTCATGTTAAACATAACTTTTGAAAACAGCTTCGAATAAGTGTTTCTCTTGTTTATTTCAGATGCAAATTGATATATATAGCTATATAAACCCTTTATTTGATGTTTGAAAACTGCTATTCAGAGCTCCAGCAGAATCTTAGAAAACGTCATTCTCTCGGTCTGAGAACATCAGTTTGAGACAATATTTCAGGTTAAACATAACTTTTGAAAACAGCTTCGAATAAGTGTTTCTCTTGTTTATTTCTGATGCAAATTGATATATATAACTATATAAGCCCTTTATTTGATGTTTGAAAACTGCTATTCAGAGCTTCAGCAGAATCTTGGAAAACGTCATTCTCTCAGCCTGTGAAGATCAGTTTGAGACAATATTTCAGGTTAAACATAACTTTTGAAAACAGCTTCGAATAAATGTTTCTCTTGTTTATTTCAGATGCAAATTGTTATATATAGCTATATAAACCCTTTATTTGATGTTTGAAAACTGCTATTCAGAGCTCCAGCAGAATCTTAGAAAACGTCATTCTCTCAGTCTGAGAACATCAGTTTGAGACAATATTTCAGGTTAAACATAACTTTTGAAAACAGCTTCGAATAAGTGTTTCTCTTGTTTATTTCAGATGCAAATTGATATATATAGCTATATAAACCCTTTATTTGATGTTTTAAAACTGTTATTCAGAGCTCCAGCAGAATCTTGGAAAACGTCATTCTCTCAGTCTGAGAAGATCAGTTTGAGACAATATTTCAGGTTAAACATAACTTTTGAAAACAGCTTCGAATAAATGTTTCTCTTGTTTATTTCAGATGCAAATTGATATATATAGCTATATAAATCCTTTATTTGATGTTTGAAAACTGCTATTCAGAGCTTCAGCAGAATCTTGGAAAACGTCATTCTCTCAGCCTGTGAAGATCAGTTTGAGACAATATTTCAGGTTAAACATAACTTTTGAAAACAGCTTCGAATAAATGTTTCTCTTGTTTATTTCAGATGCAAATTGTTATATATAGCTATATAAACCCTTTATTTGATGTTTGAAAACTGCTATTCAGAGCTCCAGCAGAATCTTAGAAAACGTCATTCTCTCAGTCTGAGAACATCAGTTTGAGACAATATTTCAGGTTAAACATAACTTTTGAAAACAGCTTTGAATAAGTTTTTCTCTTGTTTATTTCAGATGCAAATTGATATATATAGCTATATAAATCCTTTATTTGATGTTTGAAAACTGCTATTCAGAGCTTCAGCAGAATCTTGGAAAACGTCATTCTCTCAGCCTGTGAAGATTAGTTTGAGACAATATTTCAGGTTAAACATAACTTTTGAAAACAGCTTCGAATAAATGTTTCTCTTGTTTATTTCAGATGCAAATTGTTATATATAGCTATATAAACCCTTTATTTGATGTTTGAAAACTGCTATTCAGAGCTCCAGCAGAATCTTAGAAAACGTCATTCTCTCGGTCTGAGAACATCAGTTTGAGACAATATTTCAGGTTAAACATAACTTTTGAAAACAGCTTTGAATAAGTTTTTCTCTTGTTTATTTCAGATGCAAATTGATATATATAGCTATATAAATCCTTTATTTGATGTTTGAAAACTGCTATTCAGAGCTTCAGCAGAATCTTGGAAAACGTCATTCTCTCAGCCTGTGAAGATCAGTTTGAGACAATATTTCAGGTTAAACATAACTTTTGAAAACAGCTTCGAATAAATGTTTCTCTTGTTTATTTCAGATGCAAATTGTTATATATAGCTATATAAACCCTTTATTTGATGTTTGAAAACTGCTATTCAGAGCTCCAGCAGAATCTTAGAAAACGTCATTCTCTCGGTCTGAGAACATCAGTTTGAGACAATATTTCAGGTTAAACATAACTTTTGAAAACAGCTTCGAATAAGTGTTTCTCTTGTTTATTTCTGATGCAAATTGATATATATAGCTATATAAACCCTTTATTTGATGTTTGAAAACTGTTATTCAGAGCTCCAGCAGAATCTTGGAAAACGTCATTCTCTCAGCCTGTGAAGATCAGTTTGAGACAGTATTTCATGTTAAACATAACTTTTGAAAACAGCTTCGAATAAGTGTTTCTCTTGTTTATTTCAGATGCAAATTGATATATATAGCTATATAAACCCTTTATTTGATGTTTGAAAACTGCTATTCAGAGCTCCAGCAGAATCTTAGAAAACGTCATTCTCTCGGTCTGAGAACATCAGTTTGAGACAATATTTCAGGTTAAACATAACTTTTGAAAACAGCTTCGAATAAGTGTTTCTCTTGTTTATTTCTGATGCAAATTGATATATATAGCTATATAAACCCTTTATTTGATGTTTGAAAACTGCTATTCAGAGCTCCAGCAGAATCTTAGAAAACGTCATTCTCTCGGTCTGAGAACATCAGTTTGAGACAATATTTCAGGTTAAACATAACTTTTGAAACCAGCTTCGAATAAGTGTTTCTCTTGTTTATTTCAGATGCAAATTGATATATATAACTATATAAGCCCTTTATTTGATGTTTGAAAACTGCTATTCAGAGCTTCAGCAGAATCTTGGAAAACGTCATTCTCTCAGCCTGTGAAGATCAGTTTGAGACAATATTTCAGGTTAAACATCACTTTTGAAAACAGCTGCGAATAAATGTTTCTCTTGTTTATTTCAGATGCAAATTGTTATATATAGCTATATAAACCCTTTATTTGATGTTTGAAAACTGCTATTCAGAGCTCCAGCAGAATCTTAGAAAACGTCATTCTCTCAGTCTGAGAACATCAGTTTGAGACAATATTTCAGGTTAAACATAACTTTTGAAAACAGCTTCGAATAAGTGTTTCTCTTGTTTATTTCAGATGCAAATTGATATATATAGCTATATAAACCCTTTATTTGATGTTTTAAAACTGTTATTCAGAGCTCCAGCAGAATCTTGGAAAACGTCATTCTCTCAGTCTGAGAAGATCAGTTTGAGACAATATTTCAGGTTAAACATAACTTTTGAAAACAGCTTCGAATAAATGTTTCTCTTGTTTATTTCAGATGCAAATTGATATATATAGCTATATAAACCCTTTATTTGATGTTTGAAAACTGCTATTCAGAGCTCCAGCAGAATCTTAGAAAACGTCATTCTCTCGGTCTGAGAACATCAGTTTGAGACAATATTTCAGGTTAAACATAACTTTTGAAAACAGCTTCGAATAAGTGTTTCTCTTGTTTATTTCAGATGCAAATTGATATATATAGCTATATAAACCCTTTATTTGATGTTTTAAAACTGTTATTCAGAGCTCCAGCAGAATCTTGGAAAACGTCATTCTCTCAGTCTGAGAAGATCAGTTTGAGACAATATTTCAGGTTAAACATAACTTTTGAAAACAGCTTCGAATAAATGTTTCTCTTGTTTATTTCAGATGCAAATTGATATATATAGCTATATAAACCCTTTATTTGATGTTTGAAAACTGCTATTCAGAGCTCCAGCAGAATCTTAGAAAACGTCATTCTCTCAGTCTGAGAACATCAGTTTGAGACAATGTTTCAGGTTAAACATAACTTTTGAAAACAGCTTTGAATAAGTTTTTCTCTTGTTTATTTCAGATGCAAATTGATATATATAGCTATATAAATCCTTTATTTGATGTTTGAAAACTGCTATTCAGAGCTCCAGCAGAATCTTGGAAAACGTCATTCTCTCAGCCTGTGAAGATCAGTTTGAGACAGTATTTCATGTTAAACATAACTTTTGAAAACAGCTTCGAATAAGTGTTTCTCTTGTTTATTTCAGATGCAAATTGATATATATAGCTATATAAACCCTTTATTTGATGTTTGAAAACTGCTATTCAGAGCTCCAGCAGAATCTTAGAAAACGTCATTCTCTCAGTCTGAGAACATCAGTTTGAGACAATGTTTCAGGTTAAACATAACTTTTGAAAACAGCGTTGAATAAGTTTTTCTCTTGTTTATTTCAGATGCAAATTGATATATATAGCTATATAAATCCTTTATTTGATGTTTGAAAACTGCTATTCAGAGCTCCAGCAGAATCTTAGAAAACGTCATTCTCTCAGTCTGAGAACATCAGTTTGAGACAATGTTTCAGGTTAAACATAACTTTTGAAAACAGCTTTGAATAAGTTTTTCTCTTGTTTATTTCAGATGCAAATTGATATATATAGTTATATAAATCCTTTATTTGATGTTTGAAAACTGCTATTCAGAGCTTCAGCAGAATCTTGGAAAACGTCATTCTCTCAGCCTGTGAAGATCAGTTTGAGACAATATTTCAGGTTAAACATAACTTTTGAAAACAGCTTCGAATAAATGTTTCTCTTGTTTATTTCAGATGCAAATTGTTATATATAGCTATATAAACCCTTTATTTGATGTTTGAAAACTGCTATTCAGAGCTCCAGCAGAATCTTAGAAAACGTCATTCTCTCGGTCTGAGAACATCAGTTTGAGACAATATTTCAGGTTAAACATAACTTTTGAAAACAGCTTCGAATAAGTGTTTCTCTTGTTTATTTCAGATGCAAATTGATATATATATAGCTATATAAACCCTTTATTTGATGTTTTAAAACTGTTATTCAGAGCTCCAGCAGAATCTTGGAAAACGTCATTCTCTCAGTCTGAGAAGATCAGTTTGAGACAATATTTCAGGTTAAACATAACTTTTGAAAACAGCTTCGAATAAATGTTTCTCTTGTTTATTTCAGATGCAAATTGATATATATAGCTATATAAACCCTTTATTTGATGTTTGAAAACTGCTATTCAGAGCTCCAGCAGAATCTTAGAAAACGTCATTCTCTCAGTCTGAGAACATCAGTTTGAGACAATGTTTCAGGTTAAACATAACTTTTGAAAACAGCTTTGAATAAGTTTTTCTCTTGTTTATTTCAGATGCAAATTGATATATATAGCTATATAAATCCTTTATTTGATGTTTGAAAACTGCTATTCAGAGCTCCAGCAGAATCTTGGAAAACGTCATTCTCTCAGCCTGTGAAGATCAGTTTGAGACAGTATTTCATGTTAAACATAACTTTTGAAAACAGCTTCGAATAAGTGTTTCTCTTGTTTATTTCAGATGCAAATTGATATATATAGCTATATAAACCCTTTATTTGATGTTTGAAAACTGCTATTCAGAGCTCCAGCAGAATCTTAGAAAACGTCATTCTCTCGGTCTGAGAACATCAGTTTGAGACAATATTTCAGGTTAAACATAACTTTTGAAAACAGCTTCGAATAAGTGTTTCTCTTGTTTATTTCTGATGCAAATTGATATATATAGCTATATAAACCCTTTATTTGATGTTTGAAAACTGCTATTCAGAGCTCCAGCAGAATCTTAGAAAACGTCATTCTCTCGGTCTGAGAACATCAGTTTGAGACAATATTTCAGGTTAAACATAACTTTTGAAACCAGCTTCGAATAAGTGTTTCTCTTGTTTATTTCAGATGCAAATTGATATATATAACTATATAAGCCCTTTATTTGATGTTTGAAAACTGCTATTCAGAGCTTCAGCAGAATCTTGGAAAACGTCATTCTCTCAGCCTGTGAAGATCAGTTTGAGACAATATTTCAGGTTAAACATCACTTTTGAAAACAGCTGCGAATAAATGTTTCTCTTGTTTATTTCAGATGCAAATTGTTATATATAGCTATATAAACCCTTTATTTGATGTTTGAAAACTGCTATTCAGAGCTCCAGCAGAATCTTAGAAAACGTCATTCTCTCAGTCTGAGAACATCAGTTTGAGACAATATTTCAGGTTAAACATAACTTTTGAAAACAGCTTCGAATAAGTGTTTCTCTTGTTTATTTCAGATGCAAATTGATATATATAGCTATATAAACCCTTTATTTGATGTTTTAAAACTGTTATTCAGAGCTCCAGCAGAATCTTGGAAAACGTCATTCTCTCAGTCTGAGAAGATCAGTTTGAGACAATATTTCAGGTTAAACATAACTTTTGAAAACAGCTTCGAATAAATGTTTCTCTTGTTTATTTCAGATGCAAATTGATATATATAGCTATATAAACCCTTTATTTGATGTTTGAAAACTGCTATTCAGAGCTCCAGCAGAATCTTAGAAAACGTCATTCTCTCAGTCTGAGAACATCAGTTTGAGACAATGTTTCAGGTTAAACATAACTTTTGAAAACAGCTTTGAATAAGTTTTTCTCTTGTTTATTTCAGATGCAAATTGATATATATAGCTATATAAATCCTTTATTTGATGTTTGAAAACTGCTATTCAGAGCTCCAGCAGAATCTTAGAAAACGTCATTCTCTCAGTCTGAGAACATCAGTTTGAGACAATGTTTCAGGTTAAACATAACTTTTGAAAACAGCTTTGAATAAGTTTTTCTCTTGTTTATTTCAGATGCAAATTGATATATATAGTTATATAAATCCTTTATTTGATGTTTGAAAACTGCTATTCAGAGCTTCAGCAGAATCTTGGAAAACGTCATTCTCTCAGCCTGTGAAGATCAGTTTGAGACAATATTTCAGGTTAAACATAACTTTTGAAAACAGCTTCGAATAAATGTTTCTCTTGTTTATTTCAGATGCAAATTGTTATATATAGCTATATAAACCCTTTATTTGATGTTTGAAAACTGCTATTCAGAGCTCCAGCAGAATCTTAGAAAACGTCATTCTCTCGGTCTGAGAACATCAGTTTGAGACAATATTTCAGGTTAAACATAACTTTTGAAAACAGCTTTGAATAAGTTTTTCTCTTGTTTATTTCAGATGCAAATTGATATATATAGCTATATAAATCCTTTATTTGATGTTTGAAAACTGCTATTCAGAGCTTCAGCAGAATCTTGGAAAACGTCATTCTCTCAGCCTGTGAAGATCAGTTTGAGACAATATTTCAGGTTAAACATAACTTTTGAAAACAGCTTCGAATAAATGTTTCTCTTGTTTATTTCAGATGCAAATTGTTATATATAGCTATATAAACCCTTTATTTGATGTTTGAAAACTGCTATTCAGAGCTCCAGCAGAATCTTAGAAAACGTCATTCTCTCGGTCTGAGAACATCAGTTTGAGACAATATTTCAGGTTAAACATAACTTTTGAAAACAGCTTCGAATAAGTGTTTCTCTTGTTTATTTCTGATGCAAATTGATATATATAGCTATATAAACCCTTTATTTGATGTTTGAAAACTGTTATTCAGAGCTCCAGCAGAATCTTGGAAAACGTCATTCTCTCAGCCTGTGAAGATCAGTTTGAGACAGTATTTCATGTTAAACATAACTTTTGAAAACAGCTTCGAATAAGTGTTTCTCTTGTTTATTTCAGATGTAAATTGATATATATAGCTATATAAACCCTTTATTTGATGTTTGAAAACTGCTATTCAGAGCTCCAGCAGAATCTTAGAAAACGTCATTCTCTCGGTCTGAGAACATCAGTTTGAGACAATATTTCAGGTTAAACATAACTTTTGAAAACAGCTTCGAATAAGTGTTTCTCTTGTTTATTTCTGATGCAAATTGATATATATAACTATATAAGCCCTTTATTTGATGTTTGAAAACTGCTATTCAGAGCTTCAGCAGAATCTTGGAAAACGTCATTCTCTCAGCCTGTGAAGATCAGTTTGAGACAATATTTCAGGTTAAACATAACTTTTGAAAACAGCTTCGAATAAATGTTTCTCTTGTTTATTTCAGATGCAAATTGATATATATAGCTATATAAACCCTTTATTTGATGTTTGAAAACTGCTATTCAGAGCTCCAGCAGAATCTTAGAAAACGTCATTCTCTCAGTCTGAGAACATCAGTTTGAGACAATGTTTCAGGTTAAACATAACTTTTGAAAACAGCTTTGAATAAGTTTTTCTCTTGTTTATTTCAGATGCAAATTGATATATATAGCTATATAAATCCTTTATTTGATGTTTGAAAACTGCTATTCAGAGCTTCAGCAGAATCTTGGAAAACGTCATTCTCTCAGCCTGTGAAGATTAGTTTGAGACAATATTTCAGGTTAAACATAACTTTTGAAAACAGCTTCGAATAAATGTTTCTCTTGTTTATTTCAGATGCAAATTGTTATATATAGCTATATAAACCCTTTATTTGATGTTTGAAAACTGCTATTCAGAGCTCCAGCAGAATCTTAGAAAACGTCATTCTCTCGGTCTGAGAACATCAGTTTGAGACAATATTTCAGGTTAAACATAACTTTTGAAAACAGCTTTGAATAAGTTTTTCTCTTGTTTATTTCAGATGCAAATTGATATATATAGCTATATAAATCCTTTATTTGATGTTTGAAAACTGCTATTCAGAGCTTCAGCAGAATCTTGGAAAACGTCATTCTCTCAGCCTGTGAAGATCAGTTTGAGACAATATTTCAGGTTAAACATAACTTTTGAAAACAGCTTCGAATAAATGTTTCTCTTGTTTATTTCAGATGCAAATTGTTATATATAGCTATATAAACCCTTTATTTGATGTTTGAAAACTGCTATTCAGAGCTCCAGCAGAATCTTAGAAAACGTCATTCTCTCGGTCTGAGAACATCAGTTTGAGACAATATTTCAGGTTAAACATAACTTTTGAAAACAGCTTCGAATAAGTGTTTCTCTTGTTTATTTCTGATGCAAATTGATATATATAGCTATATAAACCCTTTATTTGATGTTTGAAAACTGTTATTCAGAGCTCCAGCAGAATCTTGGAAAACGTCATTCTCTCAGCCTGTGAAGATCAGTTTGAGACAGTATTTCATGTTAAACATAACTTTTGAAAACAGCTTCGAATAAGTGTTTCTCTTGTTTATTTCAGATGCAAATTGATATATATAGCTATATAAACCCTTTATTTGATGTTTGAAAACTGCTATTCAGAGCTCCAGCAGAATCTTAGAAAACGTCATTCTCTCGGTCTGAGAACATCAGTTTGAGACAATATTTCAGGTTAAACATAACTTTTGAAAACAGCTTCGAATAAGTGTTTCTCTTGTTTATTTCTGATGCAAATTGATATATATAGCTATATAAACCCTTTATTTGATGTTTGAAAACTGCTATTCAGAGCTCCAGCAGAATCTTAGAAAACGTCATTCTCTCGGTCTGAGAACATCAGTTTGAGACAATATTTCAGGTTAAACATAACTTTTGAAACCAGCTTCGAATAAGTGTTTCTCTTGTTTATTTCAGATGCAAATTGATATATATAACTATATAAGCCCTTTATTTGATGTTTGAAAACTGCTATTCAGAGCTTCAGCAGAATCTTGGAAAACGTCATTCTCTCAGCCTGTGAAGATCAGTTTGAGACAATATTTCAGGTTAAACATCACTTTTGAAAACAGCTGCGAATAAATGTTTCTCTTGTTTATTTCAGATGCAAATTGTTATATATAGCTATATAAACCCTTTATTTGATGTTTGAAAACTGCTATTCAGAGCTCCAGCAGAATCTTAGAAAACGTCATTCTCTCAGTCTGAGAACATCAGTTTGAGACAATATTTCAGGTTAAACATAACTTTTGAAAACAGCTTCGAATAAGTGTTTCTCTTGTTTATTTCAGATGCAAATTGATATATATAGCTATATAAACCCTTTATTTGATGTTTTAAAACTGTTATTCAGAGCTCCAGCAGAATCTTGGAAAACGTCATTCTCTCAGTCTGAGAAGATCAGTTTGAGACAATATTTCAGGTTAAACATAACTTTTGAAAACAGCTTTGAATAAATGTTTCTCTTGTTTATTTCAGATGCAAATTGATATATATAGCTATATAAACCCTTTATTTGATGTTTGAAAACTGCTATTCAGAGCTCCAGCAGAATCTTAGAAAACGTCATTCTCTCAGTCTGAGAACATCAGTTTGAGACAATGTTTCAGGTTAAACATAACTTTTGAAAACAGCTTTGAATAAGTTTTTCTCTTGTTTATTTCAGATGCAAATTGATATATATAGCTATATAAATCCTTTATTTGATGTTTGAAAACTGCTATTCAGAGCTCCAGCAGAATCTTAGAAAACGTCATTCTCTCAGTCTGAGAACATCAGTTTGAGACAATGTTTCAGGTTAAACATAACTTTTGAAAACAGCTTTGAATAAGTTTTTCTCTTGTTTATTTCAGATGCAAATTGATATATATAGTTATATAAATCCTTTATTTGATGTTTGAAAACTGCTATTCAGAGCTTCAGCAGAATCTTGGAAAACGTCATTCTCTCAGCCTGTGAAGATCAGTTTGAGACAATATTTCAGGTTAAACATAACTTTTGAAAACAGCTTCGAATAAATGTTTCTCTTGTTTATTTCAGATGCAAATTGTTATATATAGCTATATAAACCCTTTATTTGATGTTTGAAAACTGCTATTCAGAGCTCCAGCAGAATCTTAGAAAACGTCATTCTCTCGGTCTGAGAACATCAGTTTGAGACAATATTTCAGGTTAAACATAACTTTTGAAAACAGCTTTGAATAAGTTTTTCTCTTGTTTATTTCAGATGCAAATTGATATATATAGCTATATAAATCCTTTATTTGATGTTTGAAAACTGCTATTCAGAGCTTCAGCAGAATCTTGGAAAACGTCATTCTCTCAGCCTGTGAAGATCAGTTTGAGACAATATTTCAGGTTAAACATAACTTTTGAAAACAGCTTCGAATAAATGTTTCTCTTGTTTATTTCAGATGCAAATTGTTATATATAGCTATATAAACCCTTTATTTGATGTTTGAAAACTGCTATTCAGAGCTCCAGCAGAATCTTAGAAAACGTCATTCTCTCGGTCTGAGAACATCAGTTTGAGACAATATTTCAGGTTAAACATAACTTTTGAAAACAGCTTCGAATAAGTGTTTCTCTTGTTTATTTCTGATGCAAATTGATATATATAGCTATATAAACCCTTTATTTGATGTTTGAAAACTGTTATTCAGAGCTCCAGCAGAATCTTGGAAAACGTCATTCTCTCAGCCTGTGAAGATCAGTTTGAGACAGTATTTCATGTTAAACATAACTTTTGAAAACAGCTTCGAATAAGTGTTTCTCTTGTTTATTTCAGATGCAAATTGATATATATAGCTATATAAACCCTTTATTTGATGTTTGAAAACTGCTATTCAGAGCTCCAGCAGAATCTTAGAAAACGTCATTC
This sequence comes from Callionymus lyra, assembly GCF_982586985.1. Taxonomy (NCBI): domain Eukaryota; kingdom Metazoa; phylum Chordata; class Actinopteri; order Syngnathiformes; family Callionymidae; genus Callionymus; species Callionymus lyra. Next base: position 116,160 of record NW_028258549.1, on the reverse strand, counting down.
TCTCGGTCTGAGAACATCAGTTTGAGACAATATTTCAGGTTAAACATAACTTTTGAAAACAGCTTCGAATAAGTGTTTCTCTTGTTTATTTCTGATGCAAATTGATATATATAACTATATAAGCCCTTTATTTGATGTTTGAAAACTGCTATTCAGAGCTTCAGCAGAATCTTGGAAAACGTCATTCTCTCAGCCTGTGAAGATCAGTTTGAGACAATATTTCAGGTTAAACATAACTTTTGAAAACAGCTTCGAATAAATGTTTCTCTTGTTTATTTCAGATGCAAATTGTTATATATAGCTATATAAACCCTTTATTTGATGTTTGAAAACTGCTATTCAGAGCTCCAGCAGAATCTTAGAAAACGTCATTCTCTCAGTCTGAGAACATCAGTTTGAGACAATATTTCAGGTTAAACATAACTTTTGAAAACAGCTTCGAATAAGTGTTTCTCTTGTTTATTTCAGATGCAAATTGATATATATAACTATATAAACCCTTTATTTGATGTTTTAAAACTGTTATTCAGAGCTCCAGCAGAATCTTGGAAAACGTCATTCTCTCAGTCTGAGAAGATCAGTTTGAGACAATATTTCAGGTTAAACATAACTTTTGAAAACAGCTTCGAATAAATGTTTCTCTTGTTTATTTCAGATGCAAATTGATATATATAGCTATATAAATCCTTTATTTGATGTTTGAAAACTGCTATTCAGAGCTTCAGCAGAATCTTGGAAAACGTCATTCTCTCAGCCTGTGAAGATCAGTTTGAGACAATATTTCAGGTTAAACATAACTTTTGAAAACAGCTTCGAATAAATGTTTCTCTTGTTTATTTCAGATGCAAATTGTTATATATAGCTATATAAACCCTTTATTTGATGTTTGAAAACTGCTATTCAGAGCTCCAGCAGAATCTTAGAAAACGTCATTCTCTCAGTCTGAGAACATCAGTTTGAGACAATATTTCAGGTTAAACATAACTTTTGAAAACAGCTTTGAATAAGTTTTTCTCTTGTTTATTTCAGATGCAAATTGATATATATAGCTATATAAATCCTTTATTTGATGTTTGAAAACTGCTATTCAGAGCTTCAGCAGAATCTTGGAAAACGTCATTCTCTCAGCCTGTGAAGATTAGTTTGAGACAATATTTCAGGTTAAACATAACTTTTGAAAACAGCTTCGAATAAATGTTTCTCTTGTTTATTTCAGATGCAAATTGTTATATATAGCTATATAAACCCTTTATTTGATGTTTGAAAACTGCTATTCAGAGCTCCAGCAGAATCTTAGAAAACGTCATTCTCTCGGTCTGAGAACATCAGTTTGAGACAATATTTCAGGTTAAACATAACTTTTGAAAACAGCTTTGAATAAGTTTTTCTCTTGTTTATTTCAGATGCAAATTGATATATATAGCTATATAAATCCTTTATTTGATGTTTGAAAACTGCTATTCAGAGCTTCAGCAGAATCTTGGAAAACGTCATTCTCTCAGCCTGTGAAGATCAGTTTGAGACAATATTTCAGGTTAAACATAACTTTTGAAAACAGCTTCGAATAAATGTTTCTCTTGTTTATTTCAGATGCAAATTGTTATATATAGCTATATAAACCCTTTATTTGATGTTTGAAAACTGCTATTCAGAGCTCCAGCAGAATCTTAGAAAACGTCATTCTCTCGGTCTGAGAACATCAGTTTGAGACAATATTTCAGGTTAAACATAACTTTTGAAAACAGCTTCGAATAAGTGTTTCTCTTGTTTATTTCTGATGCAAATTGATATATATAGCTATATAAACCCTTTATTTGATGTTTGAAAACTGTTATTCAGAGCTCCAGCAGAATCTTGGAAAACGTCATTCTCTCAGCCTGTGAAGATCAGTTTGAGACAGTATTTCATGTTAAACATAACTTTTGAAAACAGCTTCGAATAAGTGTTTCTCTTGTTTATTTCAGATGCAAATTGATATATATAGCTATATAAACCCTTTATTTGATGTTTGAAAACTGCTATTCAGAGCTCCAGCAGAATCTTAGAAAACGTCATTATCTCGGTCTGAGAACATCAGTTTGAGACAATATTTCAGGTTAAACATAACTTTTGAAAACAGCTTCGAATAAGTGTTTCTCTTGTTTATTTCTGATGCAAATTGATATATATAGCTATATAAACCCTTTATTTGATGTTTGAAAACTGCTATTCAGAGCTCCAGCAGAATCTTAGAAAACGTCATTCTCTCGGTCTGAGAACATCAGTTTGAGACAATATTTCAGGTTAAACATAACTTTTGAAACCAGCTTCGAATAAGTGTTTCTCTTGTTTATTTCAGATGCAAATTGATATATATAACTATATAAGCCCTTTATTTGATGTTTGAAAACTGCTATTCAGAGCTTCAGCAGAATCTTGGAAAACGTCATTCTCTCAGCCTGTGAAGATCAGTTTGAGACAATATTTCAGGTTAAACATCACTTTTGAAAACAGCTGCGAATAAATGTTTCTCTTGTTTATTTCAGATGCAAATTGTTATATATAGCTATATAAACCCTTTATTTGATGTTTGAAAACTGCTATTCAGAGCTCCAGCAGAATCTTAGAAAACGTCATTCTCTCAGTCTGAGAACATCAGTTTGAGACAATATTTCAGGTTAAACATAACTTTTGAAAACAGCTTCGAATAAGTGTTTCTCTTGTTTATTTCAGATGCAAATTGATATATATAGCTATATAAACCCTTTATTTGATGTTTTAAAACTGTTATTCAGAGCTCCAGCAGAATCTTGGAAAACGTCATTCTCTCAGTCTGAGAAGATCAGTTTGAGACAATATTTCAGGTTAAACATAACTTTTGAAAACAGCTTCGAATAAATGTTTCTCTTGTTTATTTCAGATGCAAATTGTTATATATAGCTATATAAACCCTTTATTTGATGTTTGAAAACTGCTATTCAGAGCTCCAGCAGAATCTTAGAAAACGTCATTCTCTCAGTCTGAGAACATCAGTTTGAGACAATATTTCAGGTTAAACATAACTTTTGAAAACAGCTTCGAATAAGTGTTTCTCTTGTTTATTTCAGATGCAAATTGATATATATAGCTATATAAACCCTTTATTTGATGTTTTAAAACTGTTATTCAGAGCTCCAGCAGAATCTTGGAAAACGTCATTCTCTCAGTCTGAGAAGATCAGTTTGAGACAATATTTCAGGTTAAACATAACTTTTGAAAACAGCTTCGAATAAATGTTTCTCTTGTTTATTTCAGATGCAAATTGATATATATAGCTATATAAACCCTTTATTTGATGTTTGAAAACTGCTATTCAGAGCTCCAGCAGAATCTTAGAAAACGTCATTCTCTCGGTCTGAGAACATCAGTTTGAGACAATATTTCAGGTTAAACATAACTTTTGAAAACAGCTTCGAATAAGTGTTTCTCTTGTTTATTTCAGATGCAAATTGATATATATAGCTATATAAACCCTTTATTTGATGTTTTAAAACTGTTATTCAGAGCTCCAGCAGAATCTTGGAAAACGTCATTCTCTCAGTCTGAGAAGATCAGTTTGAGACAATATTTCAGGTTAAACATAACTTTTGAAAACAGCTTCGAATAAATGTTTCTCTTGTTTATTTCAGATGCAAATTGATATATATAGCTATATAAACCCTTTATTTGATGTTTGAAAACTGCTATTCAGAGCTCCAGCAGAATCTTAGAAAACGTCATTCTCTCAGTCTGAGAACATCAGTTTGAGACAATGTTTCAGGTTAAACATAACTTTTGAAAACAGCTTTGAATAAGTTTTTCTCTTGTTTATTTCAGATGCAAATTGATATATATAGCTATATAAATCCTTTATTTGATGTTTGAAAACTGCTATTCAGAGCTCCAGCAGAATCTTGGAAAACGTCATTCTCTCAGCCTGTGAAGATCAGTTTGAGACAGTATTTCATGTTAAACATAACTTTTGAAAACAGCTTCGAATAAGTGTTTCTCTTGTTTATTTCAGATGCAAGTTGATATATATAGCTATATAAACCCTTTATTTGATGTTTGAAAACTGCTATTCAGAGCTCCAGCAGAATCTTAGAAAACGTCATTCTCTCAGTCTGAGAACATCAGTTTGAGACAATGTTTCAGGTTAAACATAACTTTTGAAAACAGCGTTGAATAAGTTTTTCTCTTGTTTATTTCAGATGCAAATTGATATATATAGCTATATAAATCCTTTATTTGATGTTTGAAAACTGCTATTCAGAGCTCCAGCAGAATCTTAGAAAACGTCATTCTCTCAGTCTGAGAACATCAGTTTGAGACAATGTTTCAGGTTAAACATAACTTTTGAAAACAGCTTTGAATAAGTTTTTCTCTTGTTTATTTCAGATGCAAATTGATATATATAGTTATATAAATCCTTTATTTGATGTTTGAAAACTGCTATTCAGAGCTTCAGCAGAATCTTGGAAAACGTCATTCTCTCAGCCTGTGAAGATCAGTTTGAGACAATATTTCAGGTTAAACATAACTTTTGAAAACAGCTTCGAATAAATGTTTCTCTTGTTTATTTCAGATGCAAATTGTTATATATAGCTATATAAACCCTTTATTTGATGTTTGAAAACTGCTATTCAGAGCTCCAGCAGAATCTTAGAAAACGTCATTCTCTCGGTCTGAGAACATCAGTTTGAGACAATATTTCAGGTTAAACATAACTTTTGAAAACAGCTTTGAATAAGTTTTTCTCTTGTTTATTTCAGATGCAAATTGATATATATAGCTATATAAATCCTTTATTTGATGTTTGAAAACTGCTATTCAGAGCTTCAGCAGAATCTTGGAAAACGTCATTCTCTCAGCCTGTGAAGATCAGTTTGAGACAATATTTCAGGTTAAACATAACTTTTGAAAACAGCTTCGAATAAATGTTTCTCTTGTTTATTTCAGATGCAAATTGTTATATATAGCTATATAAACCCTTTATTTGATGTTTGAAAACTGCTATTCAGAGCTCCAGCAGAATCTTAGAAAACGTCATTCTCTCGGTCTGAGAACATCAGTTTGAGACAATATTTCAGGTTAAACATAACTTTTGAAAACAGCTTCGAATAAGTGTTTCTCTTGTTTATTTCTGATGCAAATTGATATATATAGCTATATAAACCCTTTATTTGATGTTTGAAAACTGTTATTCAGAGCTCCAGCAGAATCTTGGAAAACGTCATTCTCTCAGCCTGTGAAGATCAGTTTGAGACAGTATTTCATGTTAAACATAACTTTTGAAAACAGCTTCGAATAAGTGTTTCTCTTGTTTATTTCAGATGCAAATTGATATATATAGCTATATAAACCCTTTATTTGATGTTTGAAAACTGCTATTCAGAGCTCCAGCAGAATCTTAGAAAACGTCATTCTCTCAGTCTGAGAACATCAGTTTGAGACAATATTTCAGGTTAAACATAACTTTTGAAAACAGCTTCGAATAAGTGTTTCTCTTGTTTATTTCAGATGCAAATTGATATATATAGCTATATAAACCCTTTATTTGATGTTTTAAAACTGTTATTCAGAGCTCCAGCAGAATCTTGGAAAACGTCATTCTCTCAGTCTGAGAAGATCAGTTTGAGACAATATTTCAGGTTAAACATAACTTTTGAAAACAGCTTCGAATAAATGTTTCTCTTGTTTATTTCAGATGCAAATTGATATATATAGCTATATAAATCCTTTATTTGATGTTTGAAAACTGCTATTCAGAGCTTCAGCAGAATCTTGGAAAACGTCATTCTCTCAGCCTGTGAAGATCAGTTTGAGACAATATTTCAGGTTAAACATAACTTTTGAAAACAGCTTCGAATAAATGTTTCTCTTGTTTATTTCAGATGCAAATTGTTATATATAGCTATATAAACCCTTTATTTGATGTTTGAAAACTGCTATTCAGAGCTCCAGCAGAATCTTAGAAAACGTCATTCTCTCAGTCTGAGAACATCAGTTTGAGACAATATTTCAGGTTAAACATAACTTTTGAAAACAGCTTTGAATAAGTTTTTCTCTTGTTTATTTCAGATGCAAATTGATATATATAGCTATATAAATCCTTTATTTGATGTTTGAAAACTGCTATTCAGAGCTTCAGCAGAATCTTGGAAAACGTCATTCTCTCAGCCTGTGAACATCAGTTTGAGACAATATTTCAGGTTAAACATAACTTTTGAAAACAGCTTCGAATAAATGTTTCTCTTGTTTATTTCAGATGCAAATTGTTATATATAGCTATATAAACCCTTTATTTGATGTTTGAAAACTGCTATTCAGAGCTCCAGCAGAATCTTAGAAAACGTCATTCTCTCGGTCTGAGAACATCAGTTTGAGACAATATTTCAGGTTAAACATAACTTTTGAAAACAGCTTCGAATAAGTGTTTCTCTTGTTTATTTCTGATGCAAATTGATATATATAGCTATATAAACCCTTTATTTGATGTTTGAAAACTGTTATTCAGAGCTCCAGCAGAATCTTGGAAAACGTCATTCTCTCAGCCTGTGAAGATCAGTTTGAGACAGTATTTCATGTTAAACATAACTTTTGAAAACAGCTTCGAATAAGTGTTTCTCTTGTTTATTTCAGATGCAAATTGATATATATAGCTATATAAACCCTTTATTTGATGTTTGAAAACTGCTATTCAGAGCTCCAGCAGAATCTTAGAAAACGTCATTCTCTCAGTCTGAGAACATCAGTTTGAGACAATATTTCAGGTTAAACATAACTTTTGAAAACAGCTTCGAATAAGTGTTTCTCTTGTTTATTTCTGATGCAAATTGATATATATAACTATATAAGCCCTTTATTTGATGTTTGAAAACTGCTATTCAGAGCTTCAGCAGAATCTTGGAAAACGTCATTCTCTCAGCCTGTGAAGATCAGTTTGAGACAATATTTCAGGTTAAACATAACTTTTGAAAACAGCTTCGAATAAATGTTTCTCTTGTTTATTTCAGATGCAAATTGTTATATATAGCTATATAAACCCTTTATTTGATGTTTGAAAACTGCTATTCAGAGCTCCAGCAGAATCTTAGAAAACGTCATTCTCTCAGTCTGAGAACATCAGTTTGAGACAATATTTCAGGTTAAACATAACTTTTGAAAACAGCTTCGAATAAGTGTTTCTCTTGTTTATTTCAGATGCAAATTGATATATATAGCTATATAAACCCTTTATTTGATGTTTTAAAACTGTTATTCAGAGCTCCAGCAGAATCTTGGAAAACGTCATTCTCTCAGTCTGAGAAGATCAGTTTGAGACAATATTTCAGGTTAAACATAACTTTTGAAAACAGCTTCGAATAAATGTTTCTCTTGTTTATTTCAGATGCAAATTGATATATATAGCTATATAAACCCTTTATTTGATGTTTGAAAACTGCTATTCAGAGCTCCAGCAGAATCTTAGAAAACGTCATTCTCTCGGTCTGAGAACATCAGTTTGAGACAATATTTCAGGTTAAACATAACTTTTGAAAACAGCTTCGAATAAGTGTTTCTCTTGTTTATTTCAGATGCAAATTGATATATATAGCTATATAAACCCTTTATTTGATGTTTTAAAACTGTTATTCAGAGCTCCAGCAGAATCTTGGAAAACGTCATTCTCTCAGTCTGAGAAGATCAGTTTGAGACAATATTTCAGGTTAAACATAACTTTTGAAAACAGCTTCGAATAAATGTTTCTCTTGTTTATTTCAGATGCAAATTGATATATATAGCTATATAAACCCTTTATTTGATGTTTGAAAACTGCTATTCAGAGCTCCAGCAGAATCTTAGAAAACGTCATTCTCTCAGTCTGAGAACATCAGTTTGAGACAATATTTCAGGTTAAACATAACTTTTGAAAACAGCTTCGAATAAGTGTTTCTCTTGTTTATTTCAGATGCAAATTGATATATATAGCTATATAAACCCTTTATTTGATGTTTTAAAACTGTTATTCAGAGCTCCAGCAGAATCTTGGAAAACGTCATTCTCTCAGTCTGAGAAGATCAGTTTGAGACAATATTTCAGGTTAAACATAACTTTTGAAAACAGCTTCGAATAAATGTTTCTCTTGTTTATTTCAGATGCAAATTGATATATATAGCTATATAAACCCTTTATTTGATGTTTGAAAACTGCTATTCAGAGCTCCAGCAGAATCTTAGAAAACGTCATTCTCTCAGTCTGAGAACATCAGTTTGAGACAATGTTTCAGGTTAAACATAACTTTTGAAAACAGCTTTGAATAAGTTTTTCTCTTGTTTATTTCAGATGCAAATTGATATATATAGCTATATAAATCCTTTATTTGATGTTTGAAAACTGCTATTCAGAGCTCCAGCAGAATCTTGGAAAACGTCATTCTCTCAGCCTGTGAAGATCAGTTTGAGACAGTATTTCATGTTAAACATAACTTTTGAAAACAGCTTCGAATAAGTGTTTCTCTTGTTTATTTCAGATGCAAATTGATATATATAGCTATATAAACCCTTTATTTGATGTTTGAAAACTGCTATTCAGAGCTCCAGCAGAATCTTAGAAAACGTCATTCTCTCGGTCTGAGAACATCAGTTTGAGACAATATTTCAGGTTAAACATAACTTTTGAAAACAGCTTCGAATAAGTGTTTCTCTTGTTTATTTCTGATGCAAATTGATATATATAGCTATATAAACCCTTTATTTGATGTTTGAAAACTGCTATTCAGAGCTCCAACAGAATCTTAGAAAACGTCATTCTCTCGGTCTGAGAACATCAGTTTGAGACAATATTTCAGGTTAAACATAACTTTTGAAACCAGCTTCGAATAAGTGTTTCTCTTGTTTATTTCAGATGCAAATTGATATATATAACTATATAAGCCCTTTATTTGATGTTTGAAAACTGCTATTCAGAGCTTCAGCAGAATCTTGGAAAACGTCATTCTCTCAGCCTGTGAAGATCAGTTTGAGACAATATTTCAGGTTAAACATCACTTTTGAAAACAGCTGCGAATAAATGTTTCTCTTGTTTATTTCAGATGCAAATTGTTATATATAGCTATATAAACCCTTTATTTGATGTTTGAAAACTGCTATTCAGAGCTCCAGCAGAATCTTAGAAAACGTCATTCTCTCAGTCTGAGAACATCAGTTTGAGACAATATTTCAGGTTAAACATAACTTTTGAAAACAGCTTCGAATAAGTGTTTCTCTTGTTTATTTCAGATGCAAATTGATATATATAGCTATATAAACCCTTTATTTGATGTTTTAAAACTGTTATTCAGAGCTCCAGCAGAATCTTGGAAAACGTCATTCTCTCAGTCTGAGAAGATCAGTTTGAGACAATATTTCAGGTTAAACATAACTTTTGAAAACAGCTTCGAATAAATGTTTCTCTTGTTTATTTCAGATGCAAATTGATATATATAGCTATATAAACCCTTTATTTGATGTTTGAAAACTGCTATTCAGAGCTCCAGCAGAATCTTAGAAAACGTCATTCTCTCAGTCTGAGAACATCAGTTTGAGACAATGTTTCAGGTTAAACATAACTTTTGAAAACAGCTTTGAATAAGTTTTTCTCTTGTTTATTTCAGATGCAAATTGATATATATAGCTATATAAATCCTTTATTTGATGTTTGAAAACTGCTATTCAGAGCTCCAGCAGAATCTTAGAAAACGTCATTCTCTCAGTCTGAGAACATCAGTTTGAGACAATGTTTCAGGTTAAACATAACTTTTGAAAACAGCTTTGAATAAGTTTTTCTCTTGTTTATTTCAGATGCAAATTGATATATATAGTTATATAAATCCTTTATTTGATGTTTGAAAACTGCTATTCAGAGCTTCAGCAGAATCTTGGAAAACGTCATTCTCTCAGCCTGTGAAGATCAGTTTGAGACAATATTTCAGGTTAAACATAACTTTTGAAAACAGCTTCGAATAAATGTTTCTCTTGTTTATTTCAGATGCAAATTGTTATATATAGCTATATAAACCCTTTATTTGATGTTTGAAAACTGCTATTCAGAGCTCCAGCAGAATCTTAGAAAACGTCATTCTCTCGGTCTGAGAACATCAGTTTGAGACAATATTTCAGGTTAAACATAACTTTTGAAAACAGCTTTGAATAAGTTTTTCTCTTGTTTATTTCAGATGCAAATTGATATATATAGCTATATAAATCCTTTATTTGATGTTTGAAAACTGCTATTCAGAGCTTCAGCAGAATCTTGGAAAACGTCATTCTCTCAGCCTGTGAAGATCAGTTTGAGACAATATTTCAGGTTAAACATAACTTTTGAAAACAGCTTCGAATAAATGTTTCTCTTGTTTATTTCAGATGCAAATTGTTATATATAGCTATATAAACCCTTTATTTGATGTTTGAAAACTGCTATTCAGAGCTCCAGCAGAATCTTAGAAAACGTCATTCTCTCGGTCTGAGAACATCAGTTTGAGACAATATTTCAGGTTAAACATAACTTTTGAAAACAGCTTCGAATAAGTGTTTCTCTTGTTTATTTCTGATGCAAATTGATATATATAGCTATATAAACCCTTTATTTGATGTTTGAAAACTGTTATTCAGAGCTCCAGCAGAATCTTGGAAAACGTCATTCTCTCAGCCTGTTAAGATCAGTTTGAGACAGTATTTCATGTTAAACATAACTTTTGAAAACAGCTTCGAATAAGTGTTTCTCTTGTTTATTTCAGATGCAAATTGATATATATAGCTATATAAACCCTTTATTTGATGTTTGAAAACTGCTATTCAGAGCTCCAGCAGAATCTTAGAAAACGTCATTCTCTCGGTCTGAGAACATCAGTTTGAGACAATATTTCAGGTTAAACATAACTTTTGAAAACAGCTTCGAATAAGTGTTTCTCTTGTTTATTTCTGATGCAAATTGATATATATAACTATATAAGCCCTTTATTTGATGTTTGAAAACTGCTATTCAGAGCTTCAGCAGAATCTTGGAAAACGTCATTCTCTCAGCCTGTGAAGATCAGTTTGAGACAATATTTCAGGTTAAACATAACTTTTGAAAACAGCTTCGAATAAGTGTTTCTCTTGTTTATTTCAGATGCAAATTGATATATATAGCTATATAAACCCTTTATTTGATGTTTTAAAACTGTTATTCAGAGCTCCAGCAGAATCTTGGAAAACGTCATTCTCTCAGTCTGAGAAGATCAGTTTGAGACAATATTTCAGGTTAAACATAACTTTTGAAAACAGCTTCGAATAAATGTTTCTCTTGTTTATTTCAGATGCAAATTGATATATATAGCTATATAAACCCTTTATTTGATGTTTGAAAACTGCTATTCAGAGCTCCAGCAGAATCTTAGAAAACGTCATTCTCTCAGTCTGAGAACATCAGTTTGAGACAATGTTTCAGGTTAAACATAACTTTTGAAAACAGCTTTGAATAAGTTTTTCTCTTGTTTATTTCAGATGCAAATTGATATATATAGCTATATAAATCCTTTATTTGATGTTTGAAAACTGCTATTCAGAGCTCCAGCAGAATCTTAGAAAACGTCATTCTCTCAGTCTGAGAACATCAGTTTGAGACAATGTTTCAGGTTAAACATAACTTTTGAAAACAGCTTTGAATAAGTTTTTCTCTTGTTTATTTCAGATGCAAATTGATATATATAGTTATATAAATCCTTTATTTGATGTTTGAAAACTGCTATTCAGAGCTTCAGCAGAATCTTGGAAAACGTCATTCTCTCAGCCTGTGAAGATCAGTTTGAGACAATATTTCAGGTTAAACATAACTTTTGAAAACAGCTTCGAATAAATGTTTCTCTTGTTTATTTCAGATGCAAATTGTTATATATAGCTATATAAACCCTTTATTTGATGTTTGAAAACTGCTATTCAGAGCTCCAGCAGAATCTTAGAAAACGTCATTCTCTCAGTCTGAGAACATCAGTTTGAGACAATATTTCAGGTTAAACATAACTTTTGAAAACAGCTTCGAATAAGTGTTTCTCTTGTTTATTTCAGATGCAAATTGATATATATAGCTATATAAACCCTTTATTTGATGTTTTAAAACTGTTATTCAGAGCTCCAGCAGAATCTTGGAAAACGTCATTCTCTCAGTCTGAGAAGATCAGTTTGAGACAATATTTCAGGTTAAACATAACTTTTGAAAACAGCTTCGAATAAATGTTTCTCTTGTTTATTTCAGATGCAAATTGATATATATAGCTATATAAATCCTTTATTTGATGTTTGAAAACTGCTATTCAGAGCTTCAGCAGAATCTTGGAAAACGTCATTCTCTCAGCCTGTGAAGATCAGTTTGAGACAATATTTCAGGTTAAACATAACTTTTGAAAACAGCTTCGAATAAATGTTTCTCTTGTTTATTTCAGATGCAAATTGTTATATATAGCTATATAAACCCTTTATTTGATGTTTGAAAACTGCTATTCAGAGCTCCAGCAGAATCTTAGAAAACGTCATTCTCTCAGTCTGAGAACATCAGTTTGAGACAATATTTCAGGTTAAACATAACTTTTGAAAACAGCTTTGAATAAGTTTTTCTCTTGTTTATTTCAGATGCAAATTGATATATATAGCTATATAAATCCTTTATTTGATGTTTGAAAACTGCTATTCAGAGCTTCAGCAGAATCTTGGAAAACGTCATTCTCTCAGCCTGTGAAGATCAGTTTGAGACAATATTTCAGGTTAAACATAACTTTTGAAAACAGCTTCGAATAAATGTTTCTCTTGTTTATTTCAGATGCAAATTGTTATATATAGCTATATAAACCCTTTATTTGATGTTTGAAAACTGCTATTCAGAGCTCCAGCAGAATCTTAGAAAACGTCATTCTCTCGGTCTGAGAACATCAGTTTGAGACAATATTTCAGGTTAAACATAACTTTTGAAAACAGCTTCGAATAAGTGTTTCTCTTGTTTATTTCTGATGCAAATTGATATATATAGCTATATAAACCCTTTATTTGATGTTTGAAAACTGTTATTCAGAGCTCCAGCAGAATCTTGGAAAACGTCATTCTCTCAGCCTGTGAAGATCAGTTTGAGACAGTATTTCATGTTAAACATAACTTTTGAAAACAGCTTCGAATAAGTGTTTCTCTTGTTTATTTCAGATGCAAATTGATATATATAGCTATATAAACCCTTTATTTGATGTTTGAAAACTGCTATTCAGAGCTCCAGCAGAATCTTAGAAAACGTCATTCTCTCAGTCTGAGAACATCAGTTTGAGACAATATTTCAGGTTAAACATAACTTTTGAAAACAGCTTCGAATAAGTGTTTCTCTTGTTTATTTCTGATGCAAATTGATATATATAACTATATAAGCCCTTTATTTGATGTTTGAAAACTGCTATTCAGAGCTTCAGCAGAATCTTGGAAAACGTCATTCTCTCAGCCTGTGAAGATCAGTTTGAGACAATATTTCAGGTTAAACATAACTTTTGAAAACAGCTTCGAATAAATGTTTCTCTTGTTTATTTCAGATGCAAATTGTTATATATAGCTATATAAACCCTTTATTTGATGTTTGAAAACTGCTATTCAGAGCTCCAGCAGAATCTTAGAAAACGTCATTCTCTCAGTCTGAGAACATCAGTTTGAGACAATATTTCAGGTTAAACATAACTTTTGAAAACAGCTTCGAATAAGTGTTTCTCTTGTTTATTTCAGATGCAAATTGATATATATAGCTATATAAACCCTTTATTTGATGTTTTAAAACTGTTATTCAGAGCTCCAGCAGAATCTTGGAAAACGTCATTCTCTCAGTCTGAGAAGATCAGTTTGAGACAATATTTCAGGTTAAACATAACTTTTGAAAACAGCTTCGAATAAATGTTTCTCTTGTTTATTTCAGATGCAAATTGATATATATAGCTATATAAACCCTTTATTTGATGTTTGAAAACTGCTATTCAGAGCTCCAGCAGAATCTTAGAAAACGTCATTCTCTCGGTCTGAGAACATCAGTTTGAGACAATATTTCAGGTTAAACATAACTTTTGAAAACAGCTTCGAATAAGTGTTTCTCTTGTTTATTTCAGATGCAAATTGATATATATAGCTATATAAACCCTTTATTTGATGTTTTAAAACTGTTATTCAGAGCTCCAGCAGAATCTTGGAAAACGTCATTCTCTCAGTCTGAGAAGATCAGTTTGAGACAATATTTCAGGTTAAACATAACTTTTGAAAACAGCTTCGAATAAATGTTTCTCTTGTTTATTTCAGATGCAAATTGATATATATAGCTATATAAACCCTTTATTTGATGTTTGAAAACTGCTATTCAGAGCTCCAGCAGAATCTTAGAAAACGTCATTCTCTCAGTCTGAGAACATCAGTTTGAGACAATATTTCAGGTTAAACATAACTTTTGAAAACAGCTTCGAATAAGTGTTTCTCTTGTTTATTTCAGATGCAAATTGATATATATAGCTATATAAACCCTTTATTTGATGTTTTAAAACTGTTATTCAGAGCTCCAGCAGAATCTTGGAAAACGTCATTCTCTCAGTCTGAGAAGATCAGTTTGAGACAATATTTCAGGTTAAACATAACTTTTGAAAACAGCTTCGAATAAATGTTTCTCTTGTTTATTTCAGATGCAAATTGATATATATAGCTATATAAACCCTTTATTTGATGTTTGAAAACTGCTATTCAGAGCTCCAGCAGAATCTTAGAAAACGTCATTCTCTCAGTCTGAGAACATCAGTTTGAGACAATGTTTCAGGTTAAACATAACTTTTGAAAACAGCTTTGAATAAGTTTTTCTCTTGTTTATTTCAGATGCAAATTGATATATATAGCTATATAAATCCTTTATTTGATGTTTGAAAACTGCTATTCAGAGCTCCAGCAGAATCTTGGAAAACGTCATTCTCTCAGCCTGTGAAGATCAGTTTGAGACAGTATTTCATGTTAAACATAACTTTTGAAAACAGCTTCGAATAAGTGTTTCTCTTGTTTATTTCAGATGCAAATTGATATATATAGCTATATAAACCCTTTATTTGATGTTTGAAAACTGCTATTCAGAGCTCCAGCAGAATCTTAGAAAACGTCATTCTCTCGGTCTGAGAACATCAGTTTGAGACAATATTTCAGGTTAAACATAACTTTTGAAAACAGCTTCGAATAAGTGTTTCTCTTGTTTATTTCTGATGCAAATTGATATATATAGCTATATAAACCCTTTATTTGATGTTTGAAAACTGCTATTCAGAGCTCCAACAGAATCTTAGAAAACGTCATTCTCTCGGTCTGAGAACATCAGTTTGAGACAATATTTCAGGTTAAACATAACTTTTGAAACCAGCTTCGAATAAGTGTTTCTCTTGTTTATTTCAGATGCAAATTGATATATATAACTATATAAGCCCTTTATTTGATGTTTGAAAACTGCTATTCAGAGCTTCAGCAGAATCTTGGAAAACGTCATTCTCTCAGCCTGTGAAGATCAGTTTGAGACAATATTTCAGGTTAAACATCACTTTTGAAAACAGCTGCGAATAAATGTTTCTCTTGTTTATTTCAGATGCAAATTGTTATATATAGCTATATAAACCCTTTATTTGATGTTTGAAAACTGCTATTCAGAGCTCCAGCAGAATCTTAGAAAACGTCATTCTCTCAGTCTGAGAACATCAGTTTGAGACAATATTTCAGGTTAAACATAACTTTTGAAAACAGCTTCGAATAAGTGTTTCTCTTGTTTATTTCAGATGCAAATTGATATATATAGCTATATAAACCCTTTATTTGATGTTTTAAAACTGTTATTCAGAGCTCCAGCAGAATCTTGGAAAACGTCATTCTCTCAGTCTGAGAAGATCAGTTTGAGACAATATTTCAGGTTAAACATAACTTTTGAAAACAGCTTCGAATAAATGTTTCTCTTGTTTATTTCAGATGCAAATTGATATATATAGCTATATAAACCCTTTATTTGATGTTTGAAAACTGCTATTCAGAGCTCCAGCAGAATCTTAGAAAACGTCATTCTCTCAGTCTGAGAACATCAGTTTGAGACAATGTTTCAGGTTAAACATAACTTTTGAAAACAGCTTTGAATAAGTTTTTCTCTTGTTTATTTCAGATGCAAATTGATATATATAGCTATATAAATCCTTTATTTGATGTTTGAAAACTGCTATTCAGAGCTCCAGCAGAATCTTAGAAAACGTCATTCTCTCAGTCTGAGAACATCAGTTTGAGACAATGTTTCAGGTTAAACATAACTTTTGAAAACAGCTTTGAATAAGTTTTTCTCTTGTTTATTTCAGATGCAAATTGATATATATAGTTATATAAATCCTTTATTTGATGTTTGAAAACTGCTATTCAGAGCTTCAGCAGAATCTTGGAAAACGTCATTCTCTCAGCCTGTGAAGATCAGTTTGAGACAATATTTCAGGTTAAACATAACTTTTGAAAACAGCTTCGAATAAATGTTTCTCTTGTTTATTTCAGATGCAAATTGTTATATATAGCTATATAAACCCTTTATTTGATGTTTGAAAACTGCTATTCAGAGCTCCAGCAGAATCTTAGAAAACGTCATTCTCTCGGTCTGAGAACATCAGTTTGAGACAATATTTCAGGTTAAACATAACTTTTGAAAACAGCTTTGAATAAGTTTTTCTCTTGTTTATTTCAGATGCAAATTGATATATATAGCTATATAAATCCTTTATTTGATGTTTGAAAACTGCTATTCAGAGCTTCAGCAGAATCTTGGAAAACGTCATTCTCTCAGCCTGTGAAGATCAGTTTGAGACAATATTTCAGGTTAAACATAACTTTTGAAAACAGCTTCGAATAAATGTTTCTCTTGTTTATTTCAGATGCAAATTGTTATATATAGCTATATAAACCCTTTATTTGATGTTTGAAAACTGCTATTCAGAGCTCCAGCAGAATCTTAGAAAACGTCATTCTCTCGGTCTGAGAACATCAGTTTGAGACAATATTTCAGGTTAAACATAACTTTTGAAAACAGCTTCGAATAAGTGTTTCTCTTGTTTATTTCTGATGCAAATTGATATATATAGCTATATAAACCCTTTATTTGATGTTTGAAAACTGTTATTCAGAGCTCCAGCAGAATCTTGGAAAACGTCATTCTCTCAGCCTGTTAAGATCAGTTTGAGACAGTATTTCATGTTAAACATAACTTTTGAAAACAGCTTCGAATAAGTGTTTCTCTTGTTTATTTCAGATGCAAATTGATATATATAGCTATATAAACCCTTTATTTGATGTTTGAAAACTGCTATTCAGAGCTCCAGCAGAATCTTAGAAAACGTCATTCTCTCGGTCTGAGAACATCAGTTTGAGACAATATTTCAGGTTAAACATAACTTTTGAAAACAGCTTCGAATAAGTGTTTCTCTTGTTTATTTCTGATGCAAATTGATATATATAACTATATAAGCCCTTTATTTGATGTTTGAAAACTGCTATTCAGAGCTTCAGCAGAATCTTGGAAAACGTCATTCTCTCAGCCTGTGAAGATCAGTTTGAGACAATATTTCAGGTTAAACATAACTTTTGAAAACAGCTTCGAATAAATGTTTCTCTTGTTTATTTCAGATGCAAATTGTTATATATAGCTATATAAACCCTTTATTTGATGTTTGAAAACTGCTATTCAGAGCTCCAGCAGAATCTTAGAAAACGTCATTCTCTCAGTCTGAGAACATCAGTTTGAGACAATATTTCAGGTTAAACATAACTTTTGAAAACAGCTTCGAATAAGTGTTTCTCTTGTTTATTTCAGATGCAAATTGATATATATAGCTATATAAACCCTTTATTTGATGTTTTAAAACTGTTATTCAGAGCTCCAGCAGAATCTTGGAAAACGTCATTCTCTCAGTCTGAGAAGATCAGTTTGAGACAATATTTCAGGTTAAACATAACTTTTGAAAACAGCTTCGAATAAATGTTTCTCTTGTTTATTTCAGATGCAAATTGATATATATAGCTATATAAATCCTTTATTTGATGTTTGAAAACTGCTATTCAGAGCTTCAGCAGAATCTTGGAAAACGTCATTCTCTCAGCCTGTGAAGATCAGTTTGAGACAATATTTCAGGTTAAACATAACTTTTGAAAACAGCTTCGAATAAATGTTTCTCTTGTTTATTTCAGATGCAAATTGTTATATATAGCTATATAAACCCTTTATTTGATGTTTGAAAACTGCTATTCAGAGCTCCAGCAGAATCTTAGAAAACGTCATTCTCTCAGTCTGAGAACATCAGTTTGAGACAATATTTCAGGTTAAACATAACTTTTGAAAACAGCTTTGAATTAGTTTTTCTCTTGTTTATTTCAGATGCAAATTGATATATATAGCTATATAAATCCTTTATTTGATGTTTGAAAACTGCTATTCAGAGCTTCAGCAGAATCTTGGAAAACGTCATTCTCTCAGCCTGTGAAGATCAGTTTGAGACAATATTTCAGGTTAAACATAACTTTTGAAAACAGCTTCGAATAAATGTTTCTCTTGTTTATTTCAGATGCAAATTGTTATATATAGCTATATAAACCCTTTATTTGATGTTTGAAAACTGCTATTCAGAGCTCCAGCAGAATCTTAGAAAACGTCATTCTCTCGGTCTGAGAACATCAGTTTGAGACAATATTTCAGGTTAAACATAACTTTTGAAAACAGCTTCGAATAAGTGTTTCTCTTGTTTATTTCTGATGCAAATTGATATATATAGCTATATAAACCCTTTATTTGATGTTTGAAAACTGTTATTCAGAGCTCCAGCAGAATCTTGGAAAACGTCATTCTCTCAGCCTGTGAAGATCAGTTTGAGACAGTATTTCATGTTAAACATAACTTTTGAAAACAGCTTCGAATAAGTGTTTCTCTTGTTTATTTCAGATGCAAATTGATATATATAGCTATATAAACCCTTTATTTGATGTTTGAAAACTGCTATTCAGAGCTCCAGCAGAATCTTAGAAAACGTCATTCTCTCAGTCTGAGAACATCAGTTTGAGACAATATTTCAGGTTAAACATAACTTTTGAAAACAGCTTCGAATAAGTGTTTCTCTTGTTTATTTCTGATGCAAATTGATATATATAACTATATAAGCCCTTTATTTGATGTTTGAAAACTGCTATTCAGAGCTTCAGCAGAATCTTGGAAAACGTCATTCTCTCAGCCTGTGAAGATCAGTTTGAGACAATATTTCAGGTTAAACATAACTTTTGAAAACAGCTTCGAATGAATGTTTCTCTTGTTTATTTCAGATGCAAATTGTTATATATAGCTATATAAACCCTTTATTTGATGTTTGAAAACTGCTATTCAGAGCTCCAGCAGAATCTTAGAAAACGTCATTCTCTCAGTCTGAGAACATCAGTTTGAGACAATATTTCAGGTTAAACATAACTTTTGAAAACAGCTTCGAATAAGTGTTTCTCTTGTTTATTTCAGATGCAAATTGATATATATAGCTATATAAACCCTTTATTTGATGTTTTAAAACTGTTATTCAGAGCTCCAGCAGAATCTTGGAAAACGTCATTCTCTCAGTCTGAGAAGATCAGTTTGAGACAATATTTCAGGTTAAACATAACTTTTGAAAACAGCTTCGAATAAATGTTTCTCTTGTTTATTTCAGATGCAAATTGATATATATAGCTATATAAACCCTTTATTTGATGTTTGAAAACTGCTATTCAGAGCTCCAGCAGAATCTTAGAAAACGTCATTCTCTCGGTCTGAGAACATCAGTTTGAGACAATATTTCAGGTTAAACATAACTTTTGAAAACAGCTTCGAATAAGTGTTTCTCTTGTTTATTTCAGATGCAAATTGATATATATAGCTATATAAACCCTTTATTTGATGTTTTAAAACTGTTATTCAGAGCTCCAGCAGAATCTTGGAAAACGTCATTCTCTCAGTCTGAGAAGATCAGTTTGAGACAATATTTCAGGTTAAACATAACTTTTGAAAATAGCTTCGAATAAATGTTTCTCTTGTTTATTTCAGATGCAAATTGATATATATAGCTATATAAACCCTTTATTTGATGTTTGAAAACTGCTATTCAGAGCTCCAGCAGAATCTTAGAAAACGTCATTCTCTCAGTCTGAGAACATCAGTTTGAGACAATATTTCAGGTTAAACATAACTTTTGAAAACAGCTTCGAATAAGTGTTTCTCTTGTTTATTTCAGATGCAAATTGATATATATAGCTATATAAACCCTTTATTTGATGTTTTAAAACTGTTATTCAGAGCTCCAGCAGAATCTTGGAAAACGTCATTCTCTCAGTCTGAGAAGATCAGTTTGAGACAATATTTCAGGTTAAACATAACTTTTGAAAACAGCTTCGAATAAATGTTTCTCTTGTTTATTTCAGATGCAAATTGATATATATAGCTATATAAACCCTTTATTTGATGTTTGAAAACTGCTATTCAGAGCTCCAGCAGAATCTTAGAAAACGTCATTCTCTCAGTCTGAGAACATCAGTTTGAGACAATGTTTCAGGTTAAACATAACTTTTGAAAACAGCTTTGAATAAGTTTTTCTCTTGTTTATTTCAGATGCAAATTGATATATATAGCTATATAAATCCTTTATTTGATGTTTGAAAACTGCTATTCAGAGCTCCAGCAGAATCTTAGAAAACGTCATTCTCTCGGTCTGAGTACATCAGTTTGAGACAATATTTCAGGTTAAACATAACTTTTGAAAACAGCTTCGAATAAGTGTTTCTCTTGTTTATTTCAGATGCAAATTGATATATATAGCTATATAAACCCTTTATTTGATGTTTGAAAACTGCTATTCAGAGCTCCAGCAGAATCTTAGAAAACGTCATTCTCTCGGTCTGAGAACATCAGTTTGAGACAATATTTCAGGTTAAACATAACTTTTGAAAACAGCTTCGAATAAGTGTTTCTCTTGTTTATTTCAGATGCAAATTGATATATATAGCTATATAAACCCTTTATTTGATGTTTGAAAACTGCTATTCAGAGCTCCAGCAGAATCTTAGAAAACGTCATTCTCTCGGTCTGAGAACATCAGTTTGAGACAATATTTCAGGTTAAACATAACTTTTGAAACCAGCTTCGAATAAGTGTTTCTCTTGTTTATTTCAGATGCAAATTGATATATATAGCTATATAAACCCTTTATTTGATGTTTAAAAACTGCTATTCAGAGCTCCAGCAGAATCTTAGAAAACATCATTCTCTCAGTCTGAGAACATCATTTTGAGACAATGTTTCAGGTTAAACATAACTTTTGAAAACAGCTTTGAATAAGTTTTTCTCTTGTTTATTTCAGATGCAAATTGATATATATAGCTATATAAATCCTTTATTTGATGTTTGAAAACTGCTATTCAGAGCTCCAGCAGAATTTTAGAAAACGTCATTCTCTCAGTCTGAGAACATCAGTTTGAGACAATATTTCAGGTTAAACATAACTTTTGAAAACAGCTTCGAATAAGTGTTTCTCTTGTTTATTTCAGATGCAAATTGATATATATAGCTATATAAACCCTTTATTTGATGTTTTAAAACTGTTATTCAGAGCTCCAGCAGAATCTTGGAAAACGTCATTCTCTCAGTCTGAGAAGATCAGTTTGAGACAATATTTAAGGTTAAACATAACTTTTGAAAACAGCTTCGAATAAATGTTTCTCTTGTTTATTTCAGATGCAAATTGATATATATAGCTATATAAACCCTTTATTTGATGTTTGAAAACTGCTATTCAGAGCTCCAGCAGAATCTTGGAAAACGTCATTCTCTCAGTCTGAGAACATCAGTTTGAGACAATATTTCAGGTTAAACATAACTTTTGAAAACAGCTTCGAATAAGTGTTTCTCTTGTTTATTTTAGATGCAAATTGATATATATAGCTATATCAACCCTTTATTTGATGTTTGAAAACGGTTATTCAGAGCTCCAGCAGAATCTTAGAAAACGTCATTCTCTCAGTCTGAGAACATCAGTTTGAGACAATGTTTCAGGTTAAACATAACTTATGAAAACAGCTTTGAATAAGTTTTTTTCTTGTTTATTTCAGATGCAAATTGATATATATAGCTATATAAACCCTTTATTTGATGTTTGAAAACTGCTATACAGAGCTCCAGCAGAATCTTAGAAAACGTCATTCTCTCAGTCTCAGAACATCAATTTGAGACAATATTTCAGGTTAAACATAACTTTTGAAAACAGCTTCGAATAAATGTTTCTCTTGTTTATTTCAGATGCAAATTGATATATATAGCTATATAAACCCTTTATTTGATGTTTGAAAACTGCTATTCAGAGCTCCAGCAGAATCTTAGAAAACGTCATTCTCTCAGTCTGAGAACATCAGTTTGAGACAATATTTCAGGTTAAACATAACTTTTGAAAACAGCTTCGAATAAATGTTTCTCTTGTTTATTTCAGATGCAAATTGATATATATAGCTATATAAACCCTTTATTTGATGTTTGAAAACTGTTATTCAGAGCTCCAGCAGAATCTTGGAAAACGTCATTCTCTCAGCCTGTGAAGATCAGTTTGAGACAGTATTTCATGTTAAACATAACTTTTGAAAACAGCTTCGAATAAGTGTTTCTCTTGTTTATTTCAGATGCAAATTGATATATATAGCTATATAAACCCTTTATTTGATGTTTGAAAACTGCTATTCAGAGCTCCAGCAGAATCTTAGAAAACGTCATTCTCTCGGTCTGAGAACATCAGTTTGAGACAATATTTCAGGTTAAACATAACTTTTGAAAACAGCTTCGAATAAGTGTTTCTCTTGTTTATTTCTGATGCAAATTGATATATATAGCTATATAAACCCTTTATTTGATGTTTGAAAACTGCTATTCAGAGCTCCAGCAGAATCTTAGAAAACGTCATTCTCTCGGTCTGAGAACATCAGTTTGAGACAATATTTCAGGTTAAACATAACTTTTGAAACCAGCTTCGAATAAGTGTTTCTCTTGTTTATTTCAGATGCAAATTGATATATATAGCTATATAAGCCCTTTATTTGATGTTTGAAAACTGCTATTCAGAGCTTCAGCAGAATCTTGGAAAACGTCATTCTCTCAGCCTGTGAAGATCAGTTTGAGACAATATTTCAGGTTTAACATAACTTTTGAAAACAGCTTCGAATAAATGTTTCTCTTGTTTATTTCAGATGCAAATTGTTATATATAGCTATATAAACCCTTTATTTGATGTTTGAAAACTGCTATTCAGAGCTCCAGCAGAATCTTAGAAAACGTCATTCTCTCAGTCTGAGAACATCAGTTTGAGACAATATTTCAGGTTAAACATAACTTTTGAAAACAGCTTCGAATAAGTGTTTCTCTTGTTTATTTCAGATGCAAATTGATATATATAGCTATATAAACCCTTTATTTGATGTTTTAAAACTGTTATTCAGAGCTCCAGCAGAATCTTGGAAAACGTCATTCTCTCAGTCTGAGAAGATCAGTTTGAGACAATATTTCAGGTTAAACATAACTTTTGAAAACAGCTTCGAATAAATGTTTCTCTTGTTTATTTCAGATGCAAATTGATATATATAGCTATATAAACCCTTTATTTGATGTTTGAAAACTGCTATTCAGAGCTCCAGCAGAATCTTAGAAAACGTCATTCTCTCAGTCTGAGAACATCAGTTTGAGACAATGTTTCAGGTTAAACATAACTTTTGAAAACAGCTTTGAATAAGTTTTTCTCTTGTTTATTTCAGATGCAAATTGATATATATAGCTATATAAATCCTTTATTTGATGTTTGAAAACTGCTATTCAGAGCTTCAGCAGAATCTTGGAAAACGTCATTCTCTCAGCCTGTGAAGATCAGTTTGAGACAATATTTCAGGTTAAACATAACTTTTGAAAACAGCTTCGAATAAATGTTTCTCTTGTTTATTTCAGATGCAAATTGTTATATATAGCTATATAAACCCTTTATTTGATGTTTGAAAACTGCTATTCAGAGCTCCAGCAGAATCTTAGAAAACGTCATTCTCTCGGTCTGAGAACATCAGTTTGAGACAATATTTCAGGTTAAACATAACTTTTGAAAACAGCTTCGAATAAGTGTTTCTCTTGTTTATTTCAGATGCAAATTGATATATATAGCTATATAAACCCTTTATTTGATGTTTGAAAACTGCTATTCAGAGCTTCAGCAGAATCTTGGAAAACGTCATTCTCTCAGCCTGTGAAGATCAGTTTGAGACAATATTTCAGGTTAAACATAACTTTTGAAAACAGCTTCGAATAAATGTTTCTCTTGTTTATTTCAGATGCAAATTGATATATATAGCTATATAAACCCTTTATTTGATGTTTTAAAACTGTTATTCAGAGCTCCAGCAGAATCTTGGAAAACGTCATTCTCTCAGTCTGAGAAGATCAGTTTGAGACAATATTTCAGGTTAAACATAACTTTTGAAAACAGCTTCGAATAAATGTTTCTCTTGTTTATTTCAGATGCAAATTGATATATATAGCTATATAAACCCTTTATTTGATGTTTGAAAACTGCTATTCAGAGCTCCAGCAGAATCTTAGAAAACGTCATTCTCTCAGTCTGAGAACATCAGTTTGAGACAATGTTTCAGGTTAAACATAACTTTTGAAAACAGCTTTGAATAAGTTTTTCTCTTGTTTATTTCAGATGCAAATTGATATATATAGCTATATAAATCCTTTATTTGATGTTTGAAAACTGCTATTCAGAGCTTCAGCAGAATCTTGGAAAACGTCATTCTCTCAGCCTGTGAAGATCAGTTTGAGACAATATTTCAGGTTAAACATAACTTTTGAAAACAGCTTCGAATAAATGTTTCTCTTGTTTATTTCAGATGCAAATTGTTATATATAGCTATATAAACCCTTTATTTGATGTTTGAAAACTGCTATTCAGAGCTCCAGCAGAATCTTAGAAAACGTCATTCTCTCGGTCTGAGAACATCAGTTTGAGACAATATTTCAGGTTAAACATAACTTTTGAAAACAGCTTCGAATAAGTGTTTCTCTTGTTTATTTCAGATGCAAATTGATATATATAGCTATATAAACCCTTTATTTGATGTTTGAAAACTGCTATTCAGAGCTTCAGCAGAATCTTGGAAAACGTCATTCTCTCAGCCTGTGAAGATCAGTTTGAGACAATATTTCAGGTTAAACATAACTTTTGAAAACAGCTTCGAATAAATGTTTCTCTTGTTTATTTCAGATGCAAATTGATATATATAGCTATATAAACCCTTTATTTGATGTTTGAAAACTGCTATTCAGAGCTCCAGCAGAATCTTAGAAAACGTCATTCTCTCGGTCTGAGAACATCAGTTTGAGACAATATTTCAGGTTAAACATAACTTTTGAAAACAGCTT
Source organism: Callionymus lyra (assembly GCF_982586985.1). NCBI lineage: Eukaryota > Metazoa > Chordata > Actinopteri > Syngnathiformes > Callionymidae > Callionymus > Callionymus lyra. Next base: position 90,663 of record NW_028258549.1, on the reverse strand, counting down.
CGAATAAGTGTTTCTCTTGTTTATTTCAGATGCAAATTGATATATATAGCTATATAAACCCTTTATTTGATGTTTGAAAACTGCTATTCAGAGCTCCAGCAGAATCTTAGAAAACGTCATTCTCTCGGTCTGAGAACATCAGTTTGAGACAATATTTCAGGTTAAACATAACTTTTGAAACCAGCTTCGAATAAGTGTTTCTCTTGTTTATTTCAGATGCAAATTGATATATATAGCTATATAAACCCTTTATTTGATGTTTGAAAACTGCTATTCAGAGCTTCAGCAGAATCTTGGAAAACGTCATTCTCTCAGCCTGTGAAGATCAGTTTGAGACAATATTTCAGGTTAAACATAACTTTTGAAAACAGCTTCGAATAAATGTTTCTCTTGTTTATTTCAGATGCAAATTGATATATATAGCTATATAAACCCTTTATTTGATGTTTTAAAACTGTTATTCAGAGCTCCAGCAGAATCTTGGAAAACGTCATTCTCTCAGTCTGAGAAGATCAGTTTGAGACAATATTTCAGGTTAAACATAACTTTTGAAAACAGCTTCGAATAAATGTTTCTCTTGTTTATTTCAGATGCAAATTGATATATATAGCTATATAAACCCTTTATTTGATGTTTGAAAACTGCTATTCAGAGCTCCAGCAGAATCTTAGAAAACGTCATTCTCTCAGTCTGAGAACATCAGTTTGAGACAATGTTTCAGGTTAAACATAACTTTTGAAAACAGCTTTGAATAAGTTTTTCTCTTGTTTATTTCAGATGCAAATTGATATATATAGCTATATAAATCCTTTATTTGATGTTTGAAAACTGCTATTCAGAGCTTCAGCAGAATCTTGGAAAACGTCATTCTCTCAGCCTGTGAAGATCAGTTTGAGACAATATTTCAGGTTAAACATAACTTTTGAAAACAGCTTCGAATAAATGTTTCTCTTGTTTATTTCAGATGCAAATTGTTATATATAGCTATATAAACCCTTTATTTGATGTTTGAAAACTGCTATTCAGAGCTCCAGCAGAATCTTAGAAAACGTCATTCTCTCGGTCTGAGAACATCAGTTTGAGACAATATTTCAGGTTAAACATAACTTTTGAAAACAGCTTCGAATAAGTGTTTCTCTTGTTTATTTCAGATGCAAATTGATATATATAGCTATATAAACCCTTTATTTGATGTTTGAAAACTGCTATTCAGAGCTTCAGCAGAATCTTGGAAAACGTCATTCTCTCAGCCTGTGAAGATCAGTTTGAGACAATATTTCAGGTTAAACATAACTTTTGAAAACAGCTTCGAATAAATGTTTCTCTTGTTTATTTCAGATGCAAATTGATATATATAGCTATATAAACCCTTTATTTGATGTTTGAAAACTGCTATTCAGAGCTCCAGCAGAATCTTAGAAAACGTCATTCTCTCGGTCTGAGAACATCAGTTTGAGACAATATTTCAGGTTAAACATAACTTTTGAAAACAGCTTCGAATAAGTGTTTCTCTTGTTTATTTCAGATGCAAATTGATATATATAGCTATATAAACCCTTTATTTGATGTTTGAAAACTGCTATTCAGAGCTCCAGCAGAATCTTAGAAAACGTCATTCTCTCGGTCTGAGAACATCAGTTTGAGACAATATTTCAGGTTAAACATAACTTTTGAAACCAGCTTCGAATAAGTGTTTCTCTTGTTTATTTCAGATGCAAATTGATATATATAGCTATATAAACCCTTTATTTGATGTTTAAAAACTGCTATTCAGAGCTCCAGCAGAATCTTAGAAAACGTCATTCTCTCAGTCTGAGAACATCATTTTGAGACAATGTTTCAGGTTAAACATAACTTTTGAAAACAGCTTTGAATAAGTTTTTCTCTTGTTTATTTCAGATGCAAATTGATATATATAGCTATATAAATCCTTTATTTGATGTTTGAAAACTGCTATTCAGAGCTCCAGCAGAATTTTAGAAAACGTCATTCTCTCAGTCTGAGAACATCAGTTTGAGACAATATTTCAGGTTAAACATAACTTTTGAAAACAGCTTCGAATAAGTGTTTCTCTTGTTTATTTCAGATGCAAATTGATATATATAGCTATATAAACCCTTTATTTGATGTTTTAAAACTGTTATTCAGAGCTCCAGCAGAATCTTGGAAAACGTCATTCTCTCAGTCTGAGAAGATCAGTTTGAGACAATATTTCAGGATAAACATAACTTTTGAAAACAGCTTCGAATAAATGTTTCTCTTGTTTATTTCAGATGCAAATTGATATATATAGCTATATAAACCCTTTATTTGATGTTTGAAAACTGCTATTCAGAGCTCCAGCAGAATCTTGGAAAACGTCATTCTCTCAGTCTGAGAACATCAGTTTGAGACAATATTTCAGGTTAAACATAACTTTTGAAAACAGCGTCGAATAAGTGTTTCTCTTGTTTATTTTAGATGCAAATTCATATATATAGCTATATCAACCCTTTATTTGATGTTTGAAAACGGTTATTCAGAGCTCCAGCAGAATCTTAGAAAACGTCATTCTCTCAGTCTGAGAACATCAGTTTGAGACAATGTTTCAGGTTAAACATAACTTATGAAAACAGCTTTGAATAAGTTTTTTTCTTGTTTATTTCAGATGCAAATTGATATATATAGCTATATAAACCCTTTATTTGATGTTTGAAAACTGCTATTCAGAGCTCCAGCAGAATCTTAGAAAACGTCATTCTCTCAGTCTCAGAACATCAATTTGAGACAATATTTCAGGTTAAACATAACTTTTGAAAACAGCTTGGAATAAATGTTTCTCTTGTTTATTTCAGATGCAAATTGATATATATAGCTATATAAACCCTTTATTTGATGTTTGAAAACTGCTATTCAGAGCTCCAGCAGAATCTTAGAAAACGTCATTCTCTCAGTCTGAGAACATCAGTTTGAGACAATATTTCAGGTTAAACATAACTTTTGAAAACAGCTTCGAATAAATGTTTCTCTTGTTTATTTCAGATGCAAATTGATATATATAGCTATATAAACCCTTTATTTGATGTTTGAAAACTGCTATTCAGAGCTCCAGCAGAATCTTAGAAAACGTCATTCTCTCGGTCTGAGAACATCAGTTTGAGACAATATTTCAGGTTAAACATAACTTTTGAAAACAGCTTCGAATAAGTGTTTCTCTTGTTTATTTCTGATGCAAATTGATATATATAGCTATATAAACCCTTTATTTGATGTTTGAAAACTGTTATTCAGAGCTCCAGCAGAATCTTGGAAAACGTCATTCTCTCAGCCTGTGAAGATCAGTTTGAGATAGTATTTCATGTTAAACATAACTTTTGAAAACAGCTTCGAATAAGTGTTTCTCTTGTTTATTTCAGATGCAAATTGATATATATAGCTATATAAACCCTTTATTTGATGTTTGAAAACTCTTATTCAGAGCTCCAGCAGAATCTTGGAAAACGTCATTCTCTCAGCCTGTGAAGATCAGTTTGAGACAATATTTCAGGTTTAACATAACTTTTGAAAACAGCTTCGAATAAATGTTTCTCTTGTTTATTTCAGATGCAAATTGTTATATATAGCTATATAAACCCTTTATTTGATGTTTGAAAACTGCTATTCAGAGCTCCAGCAGAATCTTAGAAAACGTCATTCTCTCAGTCTGAGAACATCAGTTTGAGACAATATTTCAGGTTAAACATAACTTTTGAAAACAGCTTCGAATAAGTGTTTCTCTTGTTTATTTCAGATGCAAATTGATATATATAGCTATATAAACCCTTTATTTGATGTTTTAAAACTGTTATTCAGAGCTCCAGCAGAATCTTGGAAAACGTCATTCTCTCAGTCTGAGAAGATCAGTTTGAGACAATATTTCAGGTTAAACATAACTTTTGAAAACAGCTTCGAATAAATGTTTCTCTTGTTTATTTCAGATGCAAATTGATATATATAGCTATATAAACCCTTTATTTGATGTTTGAAAACTGCTATTCAGAGCTCCAGCAGAATCTTAGAAAACGTCATTCTCTCAGTCTGAGAACATCAGTTTGAGACAATGTTTCAGGTTAAACATAACTTTTGAAAACAGCTTTGAATAAGTTTTTCTCTTGTTTATTTCAGATGCAAATTGATATATATAGCTATATAAATCCTTTATTTGATGTTTGAAAACTGCTATTCAGAGCTTCAGCAGAATCTTGGAAAACGTCATTCTCTCAGCCTGTGAAGATCAGTTTGAGACAATATTTCAGGTTAAACATAACTTTTGAAAACAGCTTCGAATAAATGTTTCTCTTGTTTATTTCAGATGCAAATTGTTATATATAGCTATATAAACCCTTTATTTGATGTTTGAAAACTGCTATTCAGAGCTCCAGCAGAATCTTAGAAAACGTCATTCTCTCGGTCTGAGAACATCAGTTTGAGACAATATTTCAGGTTAAACATAACTTTTGAAAACAGCTTCGAATAAGTGTTTCTCTTGTTTATTTCAGATGCAAATTGATATATATAGCTATATAAACCCTTTATTTGATGTTTGAAAACTGCTATTCAGAGCTTCAGCAGAATCTTGGAAAACGTCATTCTCTCAGCCTGTGAAGATCAGTTTGAGACAATATTTCAGGTTAAACATAACTTTTGAAAACAGCTTCGAATAAATGTTTCTCTTGTTTATTTCAGATGCAAATTGATATATATAGCTATATAAACCCTTTATTTGATGTTTGAAAACTGCTATTCAGAGCTCCAGCAGAATCTTAGAAAACGTCATTCTCTCGGTCTGAGAACATCAGTTTGAGACAATATTTCAGGTTAAACATAACTTTTGAAAACAGCTTCGAATAAGTGTTTCTCTTGTTTATTTCAGATGCAAATTGATATATATAGCTATATAAACCCTTTATTTGATGTTTGAAAACTGCTATTCAGAGCTCCAGCAGAATCTTAGAAAACGTCATTCTCTCGGTCTGAGAACATCAGTTTGAGACAATATTTCAGGTTAAACATAACTTTTGAAACCAGCTTCGAATAAGTGTTTCTCTTGTTTATTTCAGATGCAAATTGATATATATAGCTATATAAACCCTTTATTTGATGTTTAAAAACTGCTATTCAGAGCTCCAGCAGAATCTTAGAAAACGTCATTCTCTCAGTCTGAGAACATCATTTTGAGACAATGTTTCAGGTTAAACATAACTTTTGAAAACAGCTTTGAATAAGTTTTTCTCTTGTTTATTTCAGATGCAAATTGATATATATAGCTATATAAATCCTTTATTTGATGTTTGAAAACTGCTATTCAGAGCTCCAGCAGAATTTTAGAAAACGTCATTCTCTCAGTCTGAGAACATCAGTTTGAGACAATATTTCAGGTTAAACATAACTTTTGAAAACAGCTTCGAATAAGTGTTTCTCTTGTTTATTTCAGATGCAAATTGATATATATAGCTATATAAACCCTTTATTTGATGTTTTAAAACTGTTATTCAGAGCTCCAGCAGAATCTTGGAAAACGTCATTCTCTCAGTCTGAGAAGATCAGTTTGAGACAATATTTCAGGTTAAACATAACTTTTGAAAACAGCTTCGAATAAATGTTTCTCTTGTTTATTTCAGATGCAAATTGATATATATAGCTATATAAACCCTTTATTTGATGTTTGAAAACTGCTATTCAGAGCTCCAGCAGAATCTTGGAAAACGTCATTCTCTCAGTCTGAGAACATCAGTTTGAGACAATATTTCAGGTTAAACATAACTTTTGAAAACAGCTTCGAATAAGTGTTTCTCTTGTTTATTTTAGATGCAAATTGATATATATAGCTATATCAACCCTTTATTTGATGTTTGAAAACGGTTATTCAGAGCTCCAGCAGAATCTTAGAAAACGTCATTCTCTCAGTCTGAGAACATCAGTTTGAGACAATGTTTCAGGTTAAACATAACTTATGAAAACAGCTTTGAATAAGTGTTTCTCTTGTTTATTTCAGATGCAAATTGATATATATAGCTATATAAACCCTTTATTTGATGTTTGAAAACTGCTATACAGAGCTCCAGCAGAATCTTAGAAAACGTCATTCTCTCAGTCTCAGAACATCAATTTGAGACAATATTTCAGGTTAAACATAACTTTTGAAAACAGCTTGGAATAAATGTTTCTCTTGTTTATTTCAGATGCAAGTTGATATATATAGCTATATAAACCCTTTATTTGATGTTTGAAAACTGCTATTCAGAGCTCCAGCAGAATCTTAGAAAACGTCATTCTCTCAGTCTGAGAACATCAGTTTGAGACAATCTTTCAGGTTAAACATAACTTTTGAAAACAGCTTTGAATATGTTTTTCTCTTGTTTATTTCAGATGCAAATTGATATATATAGCTATATAAACCCTTTATTTGATGTTTGAAAACTGTTATTCAGAGCTCCAGCAGCATCTTAGCCCGCGTTCACTACTTCCAAGACTGTGAAAACATTCTGAGACTCGCTCGGACTAGACAACGCAATGCTGTATCTACAAGACCGTTCTGGTGGACCTGTCAATCAAATTCAAAGGAGAAGACATGGTGGTGTTTGGTTTGTGCACCAGGTAGGGTGCTTGGGGGAATTGCATTGTGGAAAAAAAAAGAGAAATGTTGATAAAAAAGAAGAACCACAAGGTGGCGGGATTGGACATCAAATACATCTCAGTCTGAATACATCACATTTAGAGAAGGTCTCACTTAAACATATCCTTTGAAAACAGCTTCGAATAAGTGTTTCTCTTGTTTATTTCAGATGCAAATTGATATATATAGCTATATAAACCCTTTACTTGATGTTTGAAAACTGCTATTCAGAGCTCCAGCGGAATCTTGGAAAACGTCATTCTCTCAGTCTGAGAAGATCAGTTTGAGACAATATTTCAGGTTAAACATAACTTTTGAAAACAGCTTCGAATAAATGTTTCTCTTGTTTATTTCAGATGCAAATTGTTATATATAGCTATATAAACCCTTTATTTGATGTTTGAAAACTGCTATTCAGAGCTCCAGCAGAATCTTAGAAAACGTCATTCTCTCAGTCTGAGAACATCAGTTTGAGACAATATTTCAGGTTAAACATACCTTTTGAAAACAGCTTCGAATAAGTGTTTCTCTTGTTTATTTCAGATGCAAATTGATATATATAGCTATATAAACCCTTTATTTGATGTTTGAAAACTGCTATTCAGAGCTCCAGCAGAATCTTGGAAAACGTCATTCTCTCAGTCTGAGAAGATCAGTTTGAGACAATATTTCAGGTTAAACATAACTTTTTAAAACAGCTTCGAATAAATGTTTCTCTTGTTTATTTCAGATGCAAATTGTTATATATAGCTATATAAACCCTTTATTTGATGTTTGAAAACTGCTATTCAGAGCTCCAGCAGAATCTTAGAAAACGTCATTCTCTCAGTCTGAGAACATCAGTTTGAGACAATATTTCAGGTTAAACATACCTTTTGAAAACAGCTTCGAATAAGTGTTTCTCTTGTTTATTTCAGATGCAAATTGATATATATAGCTATATAAACCCTTTATTTGATGTTTGAAAACTGCTATTCAGAGCTCCAGCAGAATCTTAGAAAACGTCATTCTCTCGGTCTGAGAACATCAGTTTGAGACAATATTTCAGGTTAAACATAACTTTTGAAACCAGCTTCGAATAAGTGTTTCTCTTGTTTATTTCAGATGCAAATTGATATATATAGCTATATAAACCCTTTATTTGATGTTTGAAAACTGCTATTCAGAGCTCCAGCAGAATCTTAGAAAACGTCATTCTCTCAGTCTGAGAACATCAGTTTGAGACAATATTTCAGGTTAAACATAACTTTTGAAAACAGCTTCGAATAAGTGTTTCTCTTGTTTATTTCAGATGCAAATTGATATATATAGCTATATAAACCCTTTATTTGATGTTTTAAAACTGTTATTCAGAGCTCCAGCAGAATCTTGGAAAACGTCATTCTCTCAGTCTGAGAAGATCAGTTTGAGACAATATTTCAGGTTAAACATAACTTTTGAAAACAGCTTCGAATAAGTGTTTCTCTTGTTTATTTCTGATGCAAATTGATATATATAACTATATAAGCCCTTTATTTGATGTTTGAAAACTGCTATTCAGAGCTTCAGCAGAATCTTGGAAAACGTCATTCTCTCAGCCTGTGAAGATCAGTTTGAGACAATATTTCAGGTTAAACATAACTTTTGAAAACAGCTTCGAATAAATGTTTCTCTTGTTTATTTCAGATGCAAATTGTTATATATAGCTATATAAACCCTTTATTTGATGTTTGAAAACTGCTATTCAGAGCTCCAGCAGAATCTTAGAAAACGTCATTCTCTCAGTCTGAGAACATCAGTTTGAGACAATATTTCAGGTTAAACATAACTTTTGAAAACAGCTTCGAATAAGTGTTTCTCTTGTTTATTTCAGATGCAAATTGATATATATAGCTATATAAACCCTTTATTTGATGTTTTAAAACTGTTATTCAGAGCTCCAGCAGAATCTTGGAAAACGTCATTCTCTCAGTCTGAGAAGATCAGTTTGAGACAATATTTCAGGTTAAACATAACTTTTGAAAACAGCTTCGAATAAGTGTTTCTCTTGTTTATTTCAGATGCAAATTGATATATATAGCTATATAAACCCTTTATTTGATGTTTTAAAACTGTTATTCAGAGCTCCAGCAGAATCTTGGAAAACGTCATTCTCTCAGTCTGAGAAGATCAGTTTGAGACAATATTTCAGGTTAAACATAACTTTTGAAAACAGCTTCGAATAAATGTTTCTCTTGTTTATTTCAGATGCAAATTGATATATATAGCTATATAAACCCTTTATTTGATGTTTGAAAACTGCTATTCAGAGCTCCAGCAGAATCTTAGAAAACGTCATTCTCTCAGTCTGAGAACATCAGTTTGAGACAATGTTTCAGGTTAAACATAACTTTTGAAAACAGCTTTGAATAAGTTTTTCTCTTGTTTATTTCAGATGCAAATTGATATATATAGCTATATAAATCCTTTATTTGATGTTTGAAAACTGCTATTCAGAGCTCCAGCAGAATCTTAGAAAACGTCATTCTCTCAGTCTGAGAACATCAGTTTGAGACAATGTTTCAGGTTAAACATAACTTTTGAAAACAGCTTTGAATAAGTTTTTCTCTTGTTTATTTCAGATGCAAATTGATATATATAGTTATATAAATCCTTTATTTGATGTTTGAAAACTGCTATTCAGAGCTTCAGCAGAATCTTGGAAAACGTCATTCTCTCAGCCTGTGAAGATCAGTTTGAGACAATATTTCAGGTTAAACATAACTTTTGAAAACAGCTTCGAATAAATGTTTCTCTTGTTTATTTCAGATGCAAATTGTTATATATAGCTATATAAACCCTTTATTTGATGTTTGAAAACTGCTATTCAGAGCTCCAGCAGAATCTTAGAAAACGTCATTCTCTCGGTCTGAGAACATCAGTTTGAGACAATATTTCAGGTTAAACATAACTTTTGAAAACAGCTTTGAATAAGTTTTTCTCTTGTTTATTTCAGATGCAAATTGATATATATAGCTATATAAATCCTTTATTTGATGTTTGAAAACTGCTATTCAGAGCTTCAGCAGAATCTTGGAAAACGTCATTCTCTCAGCCTGTGAAGATCAGTTTGAGACAATATTTCAGGTTAAACATAACTTTTGAAAACAGCTTCGAATAAATGTTTCTCTTGTTTATTTCAGATGCAAATTGTTATATATAGCTATATAAACCCTTTATTTGATGTTTGAAAACTGCTATTCAGAGCTCCAGCAGAATCTTAGAAAACGTCATTCTCTCGGTCTGAGAACATCAGTTTGAGACAATATTTCAGGTTAAACATAACTTTTGAAAACAGCTTCGAATAAGTGTTTCTCTTGTTTATTTCTGATGCAAATTGATATATATAGCTATATAAACCCTTTATTTGATGTTTGAAAACTGTTATTCAGAGCTCCAGCAGAATCTTGGAAAACGTCATTCTCTCAGCCTGTGAAGATCAGTTTGAGACAGTATTTCATGTTAAACATAACTTTTGAAAACAGCTTCGAATAAGTGTTTCTCTTGTTTATTTCAGATGCAAATTGATATATATAGCTATATAAACCCTTTATTTGATGTTTGAAAACTGCTATTCAGAGCTCCAGCAGAATCTTAGAAAACGTCATTCTCTCGGTCTGAGAACATCAGTTTGAGACAATATTTCAGGTTAAACATAACTTTTGAAAACAGCTTCGAATAAGTGTTTCTCTTGTTTATTTCTGATGCAAATTGATATATATAACTATATAAGCCCTTTATTTGATGTTTGAAAACTGCTATTCAGAGCTTCAGCAGAATCTTGGAAAACGTCATTCTCTCAGCCTGTGAAGATCAGTTTGAGACAATATTTCAGGTTAAACATAACTTTTGAAAACAGCTTCGAATAAATGTTTCTCTTGTTTATTTCAGATGCAAATTGTTATATATAGCTATATAAACCCTTTATTTGATGTTTGAAAACTGCTATTCAGAGCTCCAGCAGAATCTTAGAAAACGTCATTCTCTCAGTCTGAGAACATCAGTTTGAGACAATATTTCAGGTTAAACATAACTTTTGAAAACAGCTTCGAATAAGTGTTTCTCTTGTTTATTTCAGATGCAAATTGATATATATAGCTATATAAACCCTTTATTTGATGTTTTAAAACTGTTATTCAGAGCTCCAGCAGAATCTTGGAAAACGTCATTCTCTCAGTCTGAGAAGATCAGTTTGAGACAATATTTCAGGTTAAACATAACTTTTGAAAACAGCTTCGAATAAATGTTTCTCTTGTTTATTTCAGATGCAAATTGATATATATAGCTATATAAATCCTTTATTTGATGTTTGAAAACTGCTATTCAGAGCTTCAGCAGAATCTTGGAAAACGTCATTCTCTCAGCCTGTGAAGATCAGTTTGAGACAATATTTCAGGTTAAACATAACTTTTGAAAACAGCTTCGAATAAATGTTTCTCTTGTTTATTTCAGATGCAAATTGTTATATATAGCTATATAAACCCTTTATTTGATGTTTGAAAACTGCTATTCAGAGCTCCAGCAGAATCTTAGAAAACGTCATTCTCTCAGTCTGAGAACATCAGTTTGAGACAATATTTCAGGTTAAACATAACTTTTGAAAACAGCTTTGAATAAGTTTTTCTCTTGTTTATTTCAGATGCAAATTGATATATATAGCTATATAAATCCTTTATTTGATGTTTGAAAACTGCTATTCAGAGCTTCAGCAGAATCTTGGAAAACGTCATTCTCTCAGCCTGTGAAGATCAGTTTGAGACAATATTTCAGGTTAAACATAACTTTTGAAAACAGCTTCGAATAAATGTTTCTCTTGTTTATTTCAGATGCAAATTGTTATATATAGCTATATAAACCCTTTATTTGATGTTTGAAAACTGCTATTCAGAGCTCCAGCAGAATCTTAGAAAACGTCATTCTCTCGGTCTGAGAACATCAGTTTGAGACAATATTTCAGGTTAAACATAACTTTTGAAAACAGCTTCGAATAAGTGTTTCTCTTGTTTATTTCTGATGCAAATTGATATATATAGCTATATAAACCCTTTATTTGATGTTTGAAAACTGTTATTCAGAGCTCCAGCAGAATCTTGGAAAACGTCATTCTCTCAGCCTGTGAAGATCAGTTTGAGACAGTATTTCATGTTAAACATAACTTTTGAAAACAGCTTCGAATAAGTGTTTCTCTTGTTTATTTCAGATGCAAATTGATATATATAGCTATATAAACCCTTTATTTGATGTTTGAAAACTGCTATTCAGAGCTCCAGCAGAATCTTAGAAAACGTCATTCTCTCAGTCTGAGAACATCAGTTTGAGACAATATTTCAGGTTAAACATAACTTTTGAAAACAGCTTCGAATAAGTGTTTCTCTTGTTTATTTCTGATGCAAATTGATATATATAACTATATAAGCCCTTTATTTGATGTTTGAAAACTGCTATTCAGAGCTTCAGCAGAATCTTGGAAAACGTCATTCTCTCAGCCTGTGAAGATCAGTTTGAGACAATATTTCAGGTTAAACATAACTTTTGAAAACAGCTTCGAATAAATGTTTCTCTTGTTTATTTCAGATGCAAATTGTTATATATAGCTATATAAACCCTTTATTTGATGTTTGAAAACTGCTATTCAGAGCTCCAGCAGAATCTTAGAAAACGTCATTCTCTCAGTCTGAGAACATCAGTTTGAGACAATATTTCAGGTTAAACATAACTTTTGAAAACAGCTTCGAATAAGTGTTTCTCTTGTTTATTTCAGATGCAAATTGATATATATAGCTATATAAACCCTTTATTTGATGTTTTAAAACTGTTATTCAGAGCTCCAGCAGAATCTTGGAAAACGTCATTCTCTCAGTCTGAGAAGATCAGTTTGAGACAATATTTCAGGTTAAACATAACTTTTGAAAACAGCTTCGAATAAATGTTTCTCTTGTTTATTTCAGATGCAAATTGATATATATAGCTATATAAACCCTTTATTTGATGTTTGAAAACTGCTATTCAGAGCTCCAGCAGAATCTTAGAAAACGTCATTCTCTCAGTCTGAGAACATCAGTTTGAGACAATATTTCAGGTTAAACATAACTTTTGAAAACAGCTTCGAATAAGTGTTTCTCTTGTTTATTTCAGATGCAAATTGATATATATAGCTATATAAACCCTTTATTTGATGTTTTAAAACTGTTATTCAGAGCTCCAGCAGAATCTTGGAAAACGTCATTCTCTCAGTCTGAGAAGATCAGTTTGAGACAATATTTCAGGTTAAACATAACTTTTGAAAACAGCTTCGAATAAATGTTTCTCTTGTTTATTTCAGATGCAAATTGATATATATAGCTATATAAACCCTTTATTTGATGTTTGAAAACTGCTATTCAGAGCTCCAGCAGAATCTTAGAAAACGTCATTCTCTCAGTCTGAGAACATCAGTTTGAGACAATGTTTCAGGTTAAACATAACTTTTGAAAACAGCTTTGAATAAGTTTTTCTCTTGTTTATTTCAGATGCAAATTGATATATATAGCTATATAAATCCTTTATTTGATGTTTGAAAACTGCTATTCAGAGCTTCAGCAGAATCTTGGAAAACGTCATTCTCTCAGCCTGTGAAGATCAGTTTGAGACAATATTTCAGGTTAAACATAACTTTTGAAAACAGCTTCGAATAAATGTTTCTCTTGTTTATTTCAGATGCAAATTGATATATATAGCTATATAAACCCTTTATTTGATGTTTGAAAACTGCTATTCAGAGCTTCAGCAGAATCTTGGAAAACGTCATTCTCTCAGCCTGTGAAGATCAGTTTGAGACAATATTTCAGGTTAAACATAACTTTTGAAAACAGCTTCGAATAAATGTTTCTCTTGTTTATTTCAGATGCAAATTGATATATATAGCTATATAAACCCTTTATTTGATGTTTGAAAACTGCTATTCAGAGCTCCAGCAGAATCTTAGAAAACGTCATTCTCTCGGTCTGAGAACATCAGTTTGAGACAATATTTCAGGTTAAACATAACTTTTGAAAACAGCTTCGAATAAGTGTTTCTCTTGTTTATTTCAGATGCAAATTGATATATATAGCTATATAAACCCTTTATTTGATGTTTGAAAACTGCTATTCAGAGCTCCAGCAGAATCTTAGAAAACGTCATTCTCTCAGTCTGAGAACATCAGTTTGAGACAATATTTCAGGTTAAACATAACTTTTGAAAACAGCTTCGAATAAATGTTTCTCTTGTTTATTTCAGATGCAAATTGATATATATAGCTATATAAACCCTTTATTTGATGTTTGAAAACTGCTATTCAGAGCTCCAGCAGAATCTTAGAAAACGTCATTCTCTCGGTCTGAGAACATCAGTTTGAGACAATATTTCAGGTTAAACATAACTTTTGAAAACAGCTTCGAATAAGTGTTTCTCTTGTTTATTTCTGATGCAAATTGATATATATAGCTATATAAACCCTTTATTTGATGTTTGAAAACTGTTATTCAGAGCTCCAGCAGAATCTTGGAAAACGTCATTCTCTCAGCCTGTGAAGATCAGTTTGAGACAGTATTTCATGTTAAACATAACTTTTGAAAACAGCTTCGAATAAGTTTTTCTCTTGTTTATTTCAGATGCAAATTGATATATATAGCTATATAAACCCTTTATTTGATGTTTGAAAACTGCTATTCAGAGCTCCAGCAGAATCTTAGAAAACGTCATTCTCTCGGTCTGAGAACATCAGTTTGAGACAATATTTCAGGTTAAACATAACTTTTGAAAACAGCTTCGAATAAGTGTTTCTCTTGTTTATTTCTGATGCAAATTGATATATATAGCTATATAAACCCTTTATTTGATGTTTGAAAACTGCTATTCAGAGCTCCAGCAGAATCTTAGAAAACGTCATTCTCTCGGTCTGAGAACATCAGTTTGAGACAATATTTCAGGTTAAACATAACTTTTGAAACCAGCTTCGAATAAGTGTTTCTCTTGTTTATTTCAGATGCAAATTGATATATATAGCTATATAAGCCCTTTATTTGATGTTTGAAAACTGCTATTCAGAGCTTCAGCAGAATCTTGGAAAACGTCATTCTCTCAGCCTGTGAAGATCAGTTTGAGACAATATTTCAGGTTTAACATAACTTTTGAAAACAGCTTCGAATAAATGTTTCTCTTGTTTATTTCAGATGCAAATTGTTATATATAGCTATATAAACCCTTTATTTGATGTTTGAAAACTGCTATTCAGAGCTCCAGCAGAATCTTAGAAAACGTCATTCTCTCAGTCTGAGAACATCAGTTTGAGACAATATTTCAGGTTAAACATAACTTTTGAAAACAGCTTCGAATAAGTGTTTCTCTTGTTTATTTCAGATGCAAATTGATATATATAGCTATATAAACCCTTTATTTGATGTTTTAAAACTGTTATTCAGAGCTCCAGCAGAATCTTGGAAAACGTCATTCTCTCAGTCTGAGAAGATCAGTTTGAGACAATATTTCAGGTTAAACATAACTTTTGAAAACAGCTTTGAATAAATGTTTCTCTTGTTTATTTCAGATGCAAATTGATATATATAGCTATATAAACCCTTTATTTGATGTTTGAAAACTGCTATTCAGAGCTCCAGCAGAATCTTAGAAAACGTCATTCTCTCAGTCTGAGAACATCAGTTTGAGACAATGTTTCAGGTTAAACATAACTTTTGAAAACAGCTTTGAATAAGTTTTTCTCTTGTTTATTTCAGATGCAAATTGATATATATAGCTATATAAATCCTTTATTTGATGTTTGAAAACTGCTATTCAGAGCTTCAGCAGAATCTTGGAAAACGTCATTCTCTCAGCCTGTGAAGATCAGTTTGAGACAATATTTCAGGTTAAACATAACTTTTGAAAACAGCTTCGAATAAATGTTTCTCTTGTTTATTTCAGATGCAAATTGTTATATATAGCTATATAAACCCTTTATTTGATGTTTGAAAACTGCTATTCAGAGCTCCAGCAGAATCTTAGAAAACGTCATTCTCTCGGTCTGAGTACATCAGTTTGAGACAATATTTCAGGTTAAACATAACTTTTGAAAACAGCTTCGAATAAGTGTTTCTCTTGTTTATTTCAGATGCAAATTGATATATATAGCTATATAAACCCTTTACTTGATGTTTGAAAACTGCTATTCAGAGCTTCAGCAGAATCTTGGAAAACGTCATTCTCTCAGCCTGTGAAGATCAGTTTGAGACAATATTTCAGGTTAAACATAACTTTTGAAAACAGCTTCGAATAAATGTTTCTCTTGTTTATTTCAGATGCAAATTGATATATATAGCTATATAAACCCTTTATTTGATGTTTGAAAACTGCTATTCAGAGCTCCAGCAGAATCTTAGAAAACGTCATTCTCTCGGTCTGAGAACATCAGTTTGAGACAATATTTCAGGTTAAACATAACTTTTGAAAACAGCTTCGAATAAGTGTTTCTCTTGTTTATTTCAGATGCAAATTGATATATATAGCTATATAAACCCTTTATTTGATGTTTGAAAACTGCTATTCAGAGCTCCAGCAGAATCTTAGAAAACGTCATTCTCTCGGTCTGAGAACATCAGTTTGAGACAATATTTCAGGTTAAACATAACTTTTGAAACCAGCTTCGAATAAGTGTTTCTCTTGTTTATTTCAGATGCAAATTGATATATATAGCTATATAAACCCTTTATTTGATGTTTAAAAACTGCTATTCAGAGCTCCAGCAGAATCTTAGAAAACGTCATTCTCTCAGTCTGAGAACATCATTTTGAGACAATGTTTCAGGTTAAACATAACTTTTGAAAACAGCTTTGAATAAGTTTTTCTCTTGTTTATTTCAGATGCAAATTGATATATATAGCTATATAAATCCTTTATTTGATGTTTGAAAACTGCTATTCAGAGCTCCAGCAGAATTTTAGAAAACGTCATTCTCTCAGTCTGAGAACATCAGTTTGAGACAATATTTCAGGTTAAACATAACTTTTGAAAACAGCTTCGAATAAGTGTTTCTCTTGTTTATTTCAGATGCAAATTGATATATATAGCTATATAAACCCTTTATTTGATGTTTTAAAACTGTTATTCAGAGCTCCAGCAGAATCTTGGAAAACGTCATTCTCTCAGTCTGAGAAGATCAGTTTGAGACAATATTTCAGGTTAAACATAACTTTTGAAAACAGCTTCGAATAAATGTTTCTCTTGTTTATTTCAGATGCAAATTGATATATATAGCTATATAAACCCTTTATTTGATGTTTGAAAACTGCTATTCAGAGCTCCAGCAGAATCTTGGAAAACGTCATTCTCTCAGTCTGAGAACATCAGTTTGAGACAATATTTCAGGTTAAACATAACTTTTGAAAACAGCTTCGAATAAGTGTTTCTCTTGTTTATTTTAGATGCAAATTGATATATATAGCTATATCAACCCTTTATTTGATGTTTGAAAACGGTTATTCAGAGCTCCAGCAGAATCTTAGAAAACGTCATTCTCTCAGTCTGAGAACATCAGTTTGAGACAATGTTTCAGGTTAAACATAACTTATGAAAACAGCTTTGAATAAGTTTTTTTCTTGTTTATTTCAGATGCAAATTGATATATATAGCTATATAAACCCTTTATTTGATGTTTGAAAACTGCTATACAGAGCTCCAGCAGAATCTTAGAAAACGTCATTCTCTCAGTCTCAGAACATCAATTTGAGACAATATTTCAGGTTAAACATAACTTTTGAAAACAGCTTGGAATAAATGTTTCTCTTGTTTATTTCAGATGCAAATTGATATATATAGCTATATAAACCCTTTATTTGATGTTTGAAAACTGCTATTCAGAGCTCCAGCAGAATCTTAGAAAACGTCATTCTCTCAGTCTGAGAACATCAGTTTGAGACAATATTTCAGGTTAAACATAACTTTTGAAAACAGCTTCGAATAAATGTTTCTCTTGTTTATTTCAGATGCAAATTGATATATATAGCTATATAAACCCTTTATTTGATGTTTGAAAACTGCTATTCAGAGCTCCAGCAGAATCTTAGAAAACGTCATTCTCTCGGTCTGAGAACATCAGTTTGAGACAATATTTCAGGTTAAACATAACTTTTGAAAACAGCTTCGAATAAGTGTTTCTCTTGTTTATTTCTGATGCAAATTGATATATATAGCTATATAAACCCTTTATTTGATGTTTGAAAACTGTTATTCAGAGCTCCAGCAGAATCTTGGAAAACGTCATTCTCTCAGCCTGTGAAGATCAGTTTGAGACAGTATTTCATGTTAAACATAACTTTTGAAAACAGCTTCGAATAAGTGTTTCTCTTGTTTATTTCAGATGCAAATTGATATATATAGCTATATAAACCCTTTATTTGATGTTTGAAAACTGCTATTCAGAGCTCCAGCAGAATCTTAGAAAACGTCATTCTCTCGGTCTGAGAACATCAGTTTGAGACAATATTTCAGGTTAAACATAACTTTTGAAAACAGCTTCGAATAAGTGTTTCTCTTGTTTATTTCTGATGCAAATTGATATATATAGCTATATAAACCCTTTATTTGATGTTTGAAAACTGCTATTCAGAGCTCCAGCAGAATCTTAGAAAACGTCATTCTCTCGGTCTGAGAACATCAGTTTGAGACAATATTTCAGGTTAAACATAAGTTTTGAAACCAGCTTCGAATAAGTGTTTCTCTTGTTTATTTCAGATGCAAATTGATATATATAGCTATATAAGCCCTTTATTTGATGTTTGAAAACTGCTATTCAGAGCTTCAGCAGAATCTTGGAAAACGTCATTCTCTCAGCCTGTGAAGATCAGTTTGAGACAATATTTCAGGTTTAACATAACTTTTGAAAACAGCTTCGAATAAATGTTTCTCTTGTTTATTTCAGATGCAAATTGTTATATATAGCTATATAAACCCTTTATTTGATGTTTGAAAACTGCTATTCAGAGCTCCAGCAGAATCTTAGAAAACGTCATTCTCTCAGTCTGAGAACATCAGTTTGAGACAATATTTCAGGTTAAACATAACTTTTGAAAACAGCTTCGAATAAGTGTTTCTCTTGTTTATTTCAGATGCAAATTGATATATATAGCTATATAAACCCTTTATTTGATGTTTTAAAACTGTTATTCAGAGCTCCAGCAGAATCTTGGAAAACGTCATTCTCTCAGTCTGAGAAGATCAGTTTGAGACAATATTTCAGGTTAAACATAACTTTTGAAAACAGCTTCGAATAAATGTTTCTCTTGTTTATTTCAGATGCAAATTGATATATATAGCTATATAAACCCTTTATTTGATGTTTGAAAACTGCTATTCAGAGCTCCAGCAGAATCTTAGAAAACGTCATTCTCTCAGTCTGAGAACATCAGTTTGAGACAATGTTTCAGGTTAAACATAACTTTTGAAAACAGCTTTGAATAAGTTTTTCTCTTGTTTATTTCAGATGCAAATTGATATATATAGCTATATAAATCCTTTATTTGATGTTTGAAAACTGCTATTCAGAGCTTCAGCAGAATCTTGGAAAACGTCATTCTCTCAGCCTGTGAAGATCAGTTTGAGACAATATTTCAGGTTAAACATAACTTTTGAAAACAGCTTCGAATAAATGTTTCTCTTGTTTATTTCAGATGCAAATTGTTATATATAGCTATATAAACCCTTTATTTGATGTTTGAAAACTGCTATTCAGAGCTCCAGCAGAATCTTAGAAAACGTCATTCTCTCGGTCTGAGAACATCAGTTTGAGACAATATTTCAGGTTAAACATAACTTTTGAAAACAGCTTCGAATAAGTGTTTCTCTTGTTTATTTCAGATGCAAATTGATATATATAGCTATATAAACCCTTTATTTGATGTTTGAAAACTGCTATTCAGAGCTTCAGCAGAATCTTGGAAAACGTCATTCTCTCAGCCTGTGAAGATCAGTTTGAGACAATATTTCAGGTTAAACATAACTTTTGAAAACAGCTTCGAATAAATGTTTCTCTTGTTTATTTCAGATGCAAATTGATATATATAGCTATATAAACCCTTTATTTGATGTTTTAAAACTGTTATTCAGAGCTCCAGCAGAATCTTGGAAAACGTCATTCTCTCAGTCTGAGAAGATCAGTTTGAGACAATATTTCAGGTTAAACATAACTTTTGAAAACAGCTTCGAATAAATGTTTCTCTTGTTTATTTCAGATGCAAATTGTTATATATAGCTATATAAACCCTTTATTTGATGTTTGAAAACTGCTATTCAGAGCTCCAGCAGAATCTTAGAAAACGTCATTCTCTCGGTCTGAGAACATCAGTTTGAGACAATATTTCAGGTTAAACATAACTTTTGAAAACAGCTTCGAATAAGTGTTTCTCTTGTTTATTTCAGATGCAAATTGATATATATAGCTATATAAACCCTTTATTTGATGTTTGAAAACTGCTATTCAGAGCTTCAGCAGAATCTTGGAAAACGTCATTCTCTCAGCCTGTGAAGATCAGTTTGAGACAATATTTCAGGTTAAACATAACTTTTGAAAACAGCTTCGAATAAATGTTTCTCTTGTTTATTTCAGATGCAAATTGATATATATAGCTATATAAACCCTTTATTTGATGTTTGAAAACTGCTATTCAGAGCTCCAGCAGAATCTTAGAAAACGTCATTCTCTCGGTCTGAGAACATCAGTTTGAGACAATATTTCAGGTTAAACATAACTTTTGAAAACAGCTTCGAATAAGTGTTTCTCTTGTTTATTTCAGATGCAAATTGATATATATAGCTATATAAACCCTTTATTTGATGTTTGAAAACTGCTATTCAGAGCTCCAGCAGAATCTTAGAAAACGTCATTCTCTCGGTCTGAGAACATCAGTTTGAGACAATATTTCAGGTTAAACATAACTTTTGAAACCAGCTTCGAATAAGTGTTTCTCTTGTTTATTTCAGATGCAAATTGATATATATAGCTATATAAACCCTTTATTTGATGTTTAAAAACTGCTATTCAGAGCTCCAGCAGAATCTTAGAAAACGTCATTCTCTCAGTCTGAGAACATCATTTTGAGACAATGTTTCAGGTTAAACATAACTTTTGAAAACAGCTTTGAATAAGTTTTTCTCTTGTTTATTTCAGATGCAAATTGATATATATAGCTATATAAATCCTTTATTTGATGTTTGAAAACTGCTATTCAGAGCTCCAGCAGAATTTTAGAAAACGTCATTCTCTCAGTCTGAGAACATCAGTTTGAGACAATATTTCAGGTTAAACATAACTTTTGAAAACAGCTTCGAATAAGTGTTTCTCTTGTTTATTTCAGATGCAAATTGATATATATAGCTATATAAACCCTTTATTTGATGTTTTAAAACTGTTATTCAGAGCTCCAGCAGAATCTTGGAAAACGTCATTCTCTCAGTCTGAGAAGATCAGTTTGAGACAATATTTCAGGTTAAACATAACTTTTGAAAACAGCTTCGAATAAATATTTCTCTTGTTTATTTCAGATGCAAATTGATATATATAGCTATATAAACCCTTTATTTGATGTTTGAAAACTGCTATTCAGAGCTCCAGCAGAATCTTGGAAAACGTCATTCTCTCAGTCTGAGAACATCAGTTTGAGACAATATTTCAGGTTAAACATAACTTTTGAAAACAGCTTCGAATAAGTGTTTCTCTTGTTTATTTTAGATGCAAATTGATATATATAGCTATATCAACCCTTTATTTGATGTTTGAAAACGGTTATTCAGAGCTCCAGCAGAATCTTAGAAAACGTCATTCTCTCAGTCTGAGAACATCAGTTTGAGACAATGTTTCAGGTTAAACATAACTTATGAAAACAGCTTTGAATAAGTTTTTTTCTTGTTTATTTCAGATGCAAATTGATATATATAGCTATATAAACCCTTTATTTGATGTTTGAAAACTGCTATACAGAGCTCCAGCAGAATCTTAGAAAACGTCATTCTCTCAGTCTCAGAACATCAATTTGAGACAATATTTCAGGTTAAACATAACTTTTGAAAACAGCTTGGAATAAATGTTTCTCTTGTTTATTTCAGATGCAAATTGATATATATAGCTATATAAACCCTTTATTTGATGTTTGAAAACTGCTATTCAGAGCTCCAGCAGAATCTTAGAAAACGTCATTCTCTCAGTCTGAGAACATCAGTTTGAGACAATATTTCAGGTTAAACATAACTTTTGAAAACAGCTTCGAATAAATGTTTCTCTTGTTTATTTCAGATGCAAATTGATATATATAGCTATATAAACCCTTTATTTGATGTTTGAAAACTGCTATTCAGAGCTCCAGCAGAATCTTAGAAAACGTCATTCTCTCGGTCTGAGAACATCAGTTTGAGACAATATTTCAGGTTAAACATAACTTTTGAAAACAGCTTCGAATAAGTGTTTCTCTTGTTTATTTCTGATGCAAATTGATATATATAGCTATATAAACCCTTTATTTGATGTTTGAAAACTGTTATTCAGAGCTCCAGCAGAATCTTGGAAAACGTCATTCTCTCAGCCTGTGAAGATCAGTTTGAGACAGTATTTCATGTTAAACATAACTTTTGAAAACAGCTTCGAATAAGTGTTTCTCTTGTTTATTTCAGATGCAAATTGATATATATAGCTATATAAACCCTTTATTTGATGTTTGAAAACTGCTATTCAGAGCTCCAGCAGAATCTTGGAAAACGTCATTCTCTCAGCCTGTGAAGATCAGTTTGAGACAATATTTCAGGTTTAACATAACTTTTGAAAACAGCTTCGAATAAATGTTTCTCTTGTTTATTTCAGATGCAAATTGTTATATATAGCTATATAAACCCTTTATTTGATGTTTGAAAACTGCTATTCAGAGCTCCAGCAGAATCTTAGAAAACGTCATTCTCTCAGTCTGAGAACATCAGTTTGAGACAATATTTCAGGTTAAACATAACTTTTGAAAACAGCTTCGAATAAGTGTTTCTCTTGTTTATTTCAGATGCAAATTGATATATATAGCTATATAAACCCTTTATTTGATGTTTTAAAACTGTTATTCAGAGCTCCAGCAGAATCTTGGAAAACGTCATTCTCTCAGTCTGAGAAGATCAGTTTGAGACAATATTTCAGGTTAAACATAACTTTTGAAAACAGCTTCGAATAAATGTTTCTCTTGTTTATTTCAGATGCAAATTGATATATATAGCTATATAAACCCTTTATTTGATGTTTGAAAACTGCTATTCAGAGCTCCAGCAGAATCTTAGAAAACGTCATTCTCTCAGTCTGAGAACATCAGTTTGAGACAATGTTTCAGGTTAAACATAACTTTTGAAAACAGCTTTGAATAAGTTTTTCTCTTGTTTATTTCAGATGCAAATTGATATATATAGCTATATAAATCCTTTATTTGATGTTTGAAAACTGCTATTCAGAGCTTCAGCAGAATCTTGGAAAACGTCATTCTCTCAGCCTGTGAAGATCAGTTTGAGACAATATTTCAGGTTAAACATAACTTTTGAAAACAGCTTCGAATAAATGTTTCTCTTGTTTATTTCAGATGCAAATTGTTATATATAGCTATATAAACCCTTTATTTGATGTTTGAAAACTGCTATTCAGAGCTTCAGCAGAATCTTGGAAAACGTCATTCTCTCAGCCTGTGAAGATCAGTTTGAGACAATATTTCAGGTTAAACATAACTTTTGAAAACAGCTTCGAATAAATGTTTCTCTTGTTTATTTCAGATGCAAATTGATATATATAGCTATATAAACCCTTTATTTGATGTTTGAAAACTGCTATTCAGAGCTCCAGCAGAATCTTAGAAAACGTCATTCTCTCGGTCTGAGAACATCAGTTTGAGACAATATTTCAGGTTAAACATAACTTTTGAAAACAGCTTCGAATAAGTGTTTCTCTTGTTTATTTCAGATGCAAATTGATATATATAGCTATATAAACCCTTTATTTGATGTTTGAAAACTGCTATTCAGAGCTCCAGCAGAATCTTAGAAAACGTCATTCTCTCGGTCTGAGAACATCAGTTTGAGACAATATTTCAGGTTAAACATAACTTTTGAAACCAGCTTCGAATAAGTGTTTCTCTTGTTTATTTCAGATGCAAATTGATATATATAGCTATATAAACCCTTTATTTGATGTTTAAAAACTGCTATTCAGAGCTCCAGCAGAATCTTAGAAAACGTCATTCTCTCAGTCTGAGAACATCATTTTGAGACAATGTTTCAGGTTAAACATAACTTTTGAAAACAGCTTTGAATAAGTTTTTCTCTTGTTTATTTCAGATGCAAATTGATATATATAGCTATATAAATCATTTATGTTATGTTTGAAAACTGCTATTCAGAGCTCCAGCAGAATTTTAGAAAACGTCATTCTCTCAGTCTGAGAACATCAGTTTGAGACAATATTTCAGGTTAAACATAACTTTTGAAAACAGCTTCGAATAAGTGTTTCTCTTGTTTATTTCAGATGCAAATTGATATATATAGCTATATAAACCCTTTATTTGATGTTTTAAAACTGTTATTCAGAGCTCCAGCAGAATCTTGGAAAACGTCATTCTCTCAGTCTGAGAAGATCAGTTTGAGACAATATTTCAGGTTAAACATAACTTTTGAAAACAGCTTCGAATAAATGTTTCTCTTGTTTATTTCAGATGCAAATTGATATATATAGCTATATAAACCCTTTATTTGATGTTTGAAAACTGCTATTCAGAGCTCCAGCAGAATCTTGGAAAACGTCATTCTCTCAGTCTGAGAACATCAGTTTGAGACAATATTTCAGGTTAAACATAACTTTTGAAAACAGCTTCGAATAAGTGTTTCTCTTGTTTATTTTAGATGCAAATTGATATATATAGCTATATCAACCCTTTATTTGATGTTTGAAAACGGTTATTCAGAGCTCCAGCAGAATCTTAGAAAACGTCATTCTCTCAGTCTGAGAACATCAGTTTGAGACAATGTTTCAGGTTAAACATAACTTATGAAAACAGCTTTGAATAAGTTTTTTTCTTGTTTATTTCAGATGCAAATTGATATATATAGCTATATAAACCCTTTATTTGATGTTTGAAAACTGCTATACAGAGCTCCAGCAGAATCTTAGAAAACGTCATTCTCTCAGTCTCAGAACATCAATTTGAGACAATGTTTCAGGTTAAACATAACTTTTGAAAACAGCTTGGAATAAATGTTTCTCTTGTTTATTTCAGATGCAAGTTGATATATATAGCTATATAAACCCTTTATTTGATGTTTGAAAACTGCTATTCAGAGCTCCAGCAGAATCTTAGAAAACGTCATTCTCTCAGTCTGAGAACATCAGTTTGAGACAATCTTTCAGGTTAAACATAACTTTTGAAAACAGCTTTGAATATGTTTTTCTCTTGTTTATTTCAGATGCAAATTGATATATATAGCTATATAAACCCTTTATTTGATGTTTGAAAACTGTTATTCAGAGCTCCAGCAGCATCTTAGCCCGCGTTCACTACTTCCAAGACTGTGAAAACATTCTGAGACTCGCTCGGACTAGACAACGCAATGCTGTATCTACAAGACCGTTCTGGTGGACCTGTCAATCAAATTCAAAGGAGAAGACATGGTGGTGTTTGGTTTGTGCACCAGGTAGGGTGCTTGGGGGAATTGCATTGTGGAAAAAAAAAGAGAAATGTTGATAAAAAAGAAGAACCACAAGGTGGCGGGATTGGACATCAAATACATCTCAGTCTGAATACATCACATTTAGAGAAGGTCTCACTTAAACATATCCTTTGAAAACAGCTTCGAATAAGTGTTTCTCTTGTTTATTTCAGATGCAAATTGATATATATAGCTATATAAACCCTTTATTTGATGTTTGAAAACTGCTATTCAGAGCTCCAGCGGAATCTTGGAAAACGTCATTCTCTCAGTCTGAGAAGATCAGTTTGAGACAATATTTCAGGTTAAACATAACTTTTGAAAACAGCTTCGAATAAATGTTTCTCTTGTTTATTTCAGATGCAAATTGTTATATATAGCTATATAAACCCTTTATTTGATGTTTGAAAACTGCTATTCAGAGCTCCAGCAGAATCTTAGAAAACGTCATTCTCTCAGTCTGAGAACATCAGTTTGAGACAATATTTCAGGTTAAACATACCTTTTGAAAACAGCTTCGAATAAGTGTTTCTCTTGTTTATTTCAGATGCAAATTGATATATATAGCTATATAAACCCTTTATTTGATGTTTGAAAACTGCTATTCAGAGCTCCAGCAGAATCTTGGAAAACGTCATTCTCTCAGTCTGAGAAGATCAGTTTGAGACAATATTTCAGGTTAAACATAACTTTTTAAAACAGCTTCGAATAAATGTTTCTCTTGTTTATTTCAGATGCAAATTGTTATATATAGCTATATAAACCCTTTATTTGATGTTTGAAAACTGCTATTCAGAGCTCCAGCAGAATCTTAGAAAACGTCATTCTCTCAGTCTGAGAACATCAGTTTGAGACAATATTTCAGGTTAAACATACCTTTTGAAAACAGCTTCGAATAAGTGTTTCTCTTGTTTATTTCAGATGCAAATTGATATATATAGCTATATAAACCCTTTATTTGATGTTTGAAAACTGCTATTCAGAGCTCCAGCAGAATCTTAGAAAACGTCATTCTCTCGGTCTGAGAACATCAGTTTGAGACAATATTTCAGGTTAAACATAACTTTTGAAACCAGCTTCGAATAAGTGTTTCTCTTGTTTATTTCAGATGCAAATTGATATATATAGCTATATAAACCCTTTATTTGATGTTTGAAAACTGCTATTCAGAGCTCCAGCAGAATCTTAGAAAACGTCATTCTCTCAGTCTGAGAACATCAGTTTGAGACAATATTTCAGGTTAAACATAACTTTTGAAAACAGCTTCGAATAAGTGTTTCTCTTGTTTATTTCAGATGCAAATTGATATATATAGCTATATAAACCCTTTATTTGATGTTTTAAAACTGTTATTCAGAGCTCCAGCAGAATCTTGGAAAACGTCATTCTCTCAGTCTGAGAAGATCAGTTTGAGACAATATTTCAGGTTAAACATAACTTTTGAAAACAGCTTCGAATAAATGTTTCTCTTGTTTATTTCAGATGCAAATTGATATATATAGCTATATAAATCCTTTATTTGATGTTTGAAAACTGCTATTCAGAGCTTCAGCAGAATCTTGGAAAACGTCATTCTCTCAGCCTGTGAAGATCAGTTTGAGACAATATTTCAGGTTAAACATAACTTTTGAAAACAGCTTCGAATAAATGTTTCTCTTGTTTATTTCAGATGCAAATTGTTATATATAGCTATATAAACCCTTTATTTGATGTTTGAAAACTGCTATTCAGAGCTCCAGCAGAATCTTAGAAAACGTCATTCTCTCGGTCTGAGAACATCAGTTTGAGACAATATTTCAGGTTAAACATAACTTTTGAAAACAGCTTTGAATAAGTTTTTCTCTTGTTTATTTCAGATGCAAATTGATATATATAGCTATATAAATCCTTTATTTGATGTTTGAAAACTGCTATTCAGAGCTTCAGCAGAATCTTGGAAAACGTCATTCTCTCAGCCTGTGAAGATCAGTTTGAGACAATATTTCAGGTTAAACATAACTTTTGAAAACAGCTTCGAATAAATGTTTCTCTTGTTTATTTCAGATGCAAATTGTTATATATAGCTATATAAACCCTTTATTTGATGTTTGAAAACTGCTATTCAGAGCTCCAGCAGAATCTTAGAAAACGTCATTCTCTCGGTCTGAGAACATCAGTTTGAGACAATATTTCAGGTTAAACATAACTTTTGAAAACAGCTTTGAATAAGTGTTTCTCTTGTTTATTTCTGATGCAAATTGATATATATAGCTATATAAACCCTTTATTTGATGTTTGAAAACTGTTATTCAGAGCTCCAGCAGAATCTTGGAAAACGTCATTCTCTCAGCCTGTGAAGATCAGTTTGAGACAGTATTTCATGTTAAACATAACTTTTGAAAACAGCTTCGAATAAGTGTTTCTCTTGTTTATTTCAGATGCAAATTGATATATATAGCTATATAAACCCTTTATTTGATGTTTGAAAACTGCTATTCAGAGCTCCAGCAGAATCTTAGAAAACGTCATTCTCTCAGTCTGAGAACATCAGTTTGAGACAATATTTCAGGTTAAACATAACTTTTGAAAACAGCTTCGAATAAGTGTTTCTCTTGTTTATTTCTGATGCAAATTTATATATATAACTATATAAGCCCTTTATTTGATGTTTGAAAACTGCTATTCAGAGCTTCAGCAGAATCTTGGAAAACGTCATTCTCTCAGCCTGTGAAGATCAGTTTGAGACAATATTTCAGGTTAAACATAACTTTTGAAAACAGCTTCGAATAAATGTTTCTCTTGTTTATTTCAGATGCAAATTGTTATATATAGCTATATAAACCCTTTATTTGATGTTTGAAAACTGCTATTCAGAGCTCCAGCAGAATCTTAGAAAACGTCATTCTCTCAGTCTGAGAACATCAGTTTGAGACAATATTTCAGGTTAAACATAACTTTTGAAAACAGCTTCGAATAAGTGTTTCTCTTGTTTATTTCAGATGCAAATTGATATATATAGCTATATAAACCCTTTATTTGATGTTTTAAAACTGTTATTCAGAGCTCCAGCAGAATCTTGGAAAACGTCATTCTCTCAGTCTGAGAAGATCAGTTTGAGACAATATTTCAGGTTAAACATAACTTTTGAAAACAGCTTCGAATAAATGTTTCTCTTGTTTATTTCAGATGCAAATTGATATATATAGCTATATAAACCCTTTATTTGATGTTTGAAAACTGCTATTCAGAGCTCCAGCAGAATCTTAGAAAACGTCATTCTCTCAGTCTGAGAACATCAGTTTGAGACAATATTTCAGGTTAAACATAACTTTTGAAAACAGCTTCGAATAAGTGTTTCTCTTGTTTATTTCAGATGCAAATTGATATATATAGCTATATAAACCCTTTATTTGATGTTTTAAAACTGTTATTCAGAGCTCCAGCAGAATCTTGGAAAACGTCATTCTCTCAGTCTGAGAAGATCAGTTTGAGACAATATTTCAGGTTAAACATAACTTTTGAAAACAGCTTCGAATAAATGTTTCTCTTGTTTATTTCAGATGCAAATTGATATATATAGCTATATAAACCCTTTATTTGATGTTTGAAAACTGCTATTCAGAGCTCCAGCAGAATCTTAGAAAACGTCATTCTCTCAGTCTGAGAACATCAGTTTGAGACAATGTTTCAGGTTAAACATAACTTTTGAAAACAGCTTTGAATAAGTTTTTCTCTTGTTTATTTCAGATGCAAATTGATATATATAGCTATATAAATCCTTTATTTGATGTTTGAAAACTGCTATTCAGAGCTTCAGCAGAATCTTGGAAAACGTCATTCTCTCAGCCTGTGAAGATCAGTTTGAGACAATATTTCAGGTTAAAAATAACTTTTGAAAACAGCTTCGAATAAATGTTTCTCTTGTTTATTTCAGATGCAAATTGATATATTTAGCTATATAAACCCTTTATTTGATGTTTGAAAACTGCTATTCAGAGCTTCAGCAGAATCTTGGAAAACGTCATTCTCTCAGCCTGTGAAGATCAGTTTGAGACAATATTTCAGGTTAAACATAACTTTTGAAAACAGCTTCGAATAAATGTTTCTCTTGTTTATTTCAGATGCAAATTGATATATATAGCTATATAAACCCTTTATTTGATGTTTGAAAACTGCTATTCAGAGCTCCAGCAGAATCTTAGAAAACGTCATTCTCTCGGTCTGAGAACATCAGTTTGAGACAATATTTCAGGTTAAACATAACTTTTGAAAACAGCTTCGAATAAGTGTTTCTCTTGTTTATTTCAGATGCAAATTGATATATATAGCTATATAAACCCTTTATTTGATGTTTGAAAACTGCTATTCAGAGCTCCAGCAGAATCTTAGAAAACGTCATTCTCTCAGTCTGAGAACATCAGTTTGAGACAATATTTCAGGTTAAACATAACTTTTGAAAACAGCTTCGAATAAATGTTTCTCTTGTTTATTTCAGATGCAAATTGATATATATAGCTATATAAACCCTTTATTTGATGTTTGAAAACTGCTATTCAGAGCTCCAGCAGAATCTTAGAAAACGTCATTCTCTCGGTCTGAGAACATCAGTTTGAGACAATATTTCAGGTTAAACATAACTTTTGAAAACAGCTTCGAATAAGTGTTTCTCTTGTTTATTTCTGATGCAAATTGATATATATAGCTATATAAACCCTTTATTTGATGTTTGAAAACTGTTATTCAGAGCTCCAGCAGAATCTTGGAAAACGTCATTCTCTCAGCCTGTGAAGATCAGTTTGAGACAGTATTTCATGTTAAACATAACTTTTGAAAACAGCTTCGAATAAGTGTTTCTCTTGTTTATTTCAGATGCAAATTGATATATATAGCTATATAAACCCTTTATTTGATGTTTGAAAACTGCTATTCAGAGCTCCAGCAGAATCTTAGAAAACGTCATTCTCTCGGTCTGAGAACATCAGTTTGAGACAATATTTCAGGTTAAACATAACTTTTGAAAACAACTTCGAATAAGTGTTTCTCTTGTTTATTTCTGATGCAAATTGATATATATAGCTATATAAACCCTTTATTTGATGTTTGAAAACTGCTATTCAGAGCTCCAGCAGAATCTTAGAAAACGTCATTCTCTCGGTCTGAGAACATCAGTTTGAGACAATATTTCAGGTTAAACATAACTTTTGAAACCAGCTTCGAATAAGTGTTTCTCTTGTTTATTTCAGATGCAAATTGATATATATAGCTATATAAGCCCTTTATTTGATGTTTGAAAACTGCTATTCAGAGCTTCAGCAGAATCTTGGAAAACGTCATTCTCTCAGCCTGTGAAGATCAGTTTGAGACAATATTTCAGGTTTAACATAACTTTTGAAAACAGCTTCGAATAAATGTTTCTCTTGTTTATTTCAGATGCAAATTGATATATATAGCTATATAAACCCTTTATTTGATGTTTGAAAACTGCTATTCAGAGCTCCAGCAGAATCTTAGAAAACGTCATTCTCTCAGTCTGAGAACATCAGTTTGAGACAATATTTCAGGTTAAACATAACTTTTGAAAACAGCTTCGAATAAGTGTTTCTCTTGTTTATTTCAGATGCAAATTGATATATATAGCTATATAAACCCTTTATTTGATGTTTTAAAACTGTTATTCAGAGCTCCAGCAGAATCTTGGAAAACGTCATTCTCTCAGTCTGAGAAGATCAGTTTGAGACAATATTTCAGGTTAAACATAACTTTTGAAAACAGCTTCGAATAAATGTTTCTCTTGTTTATTTCAGATGCAAATTGATATATATAGCTATATAAACCCTTTATTTGATGTTTGAAAACTGCTATTCAGAGCTCCAGCAGAATCTTAGAAAACGTCATTCTCTCAGTCTGAGAACATCAGTTTGAGACAATGTTTCAGGTTAAACATAACTTTTGAAAACAGCTTTGAATAAGTTTTTCTCTTGTTTATTTCAGATGCAAATTGATATATATAGCTATATAAATCCTTTATTTGATGTTTGAAAACTGCTATTCAGAGCTTCAGCAGAATCTTGGAAAACGTCATTCTCTCAGCCTGTGAAGATCAGTTTGAGACAATATTTCAGGTTAAACATAACTTTTGAAAACAGCTTCGAATAAATGTTTCTCTTGTTTATTTCAGATGCAAATTGTTATATATAGCTATATAAACCCTTTATTTGATGTTTGAAAACTGCTATTCAGAGCTCCAGCAGAATCTTAGAAAACGTCATTCTCTCGGTCTGAGAACATCAGTTTGAGACAATATTTCAGGTTAAACATAACTTTTGAAAACAGCTTCGAATAAGTGTTTCTCTTGTTTATTTCAGATGCAAATTGATATATATAGCTATATAAACCCTTTATTTGATGTTTGAAAACTGCTATTCAGAGCTTCAGCAGAATCTTGGAAAACGTCATTCTCTCAGCCTGTGAAGATCAGTTTGAGACAATATTTCAGGTTAAACATAACTTTTGAAAACAGCTTCGAATAAATGTTTCTCTTGTTTATTTCAGATGCAAATTGATATATATAGCTATATAAACCCTTTATTTGATGTTTGAAAACTGCTATTCAGAGCTCCAGCAGAATCTTAGAAAACGTCATTCTCTCGGTCTGAGAACATCAGTTTGAGACAATATTTCAGGTTAAACATAACTTTTGAAAACAGCTTCGAATAAGTGTTTCTCTTGTTTAGTTCAGATGCAAATTGATATATATAGCTATATAAACCCTTTATTTGATGTTTGAAAACTGCTATTCAGAGCTCCAGCAGAATCTTAGAAAACGTCATTCTCTCGGTCTGAGAACATCAGTTTGAGACAATATTTCAGGTTAAACATAACTTTTGAAACCAGCTTCGAATAAGTGTTTCTCTTGTTTATTTCAGATGCAAATTGATATATATAGCTATATAAACCCTTTATTTGATGTTTAAAAACTGCTATTCAGAGCTCCAGCAGAATCTTAGAAAACGTCATTCTCTCAGTCTGAGAACATCATTTTGAGACAATGTTTCAGGTTAAACATAACTTTTGAAAACAGCTTTGAATAAGTTTTTCTCTTGTTTATTTCAGATGCAAATTGATATATATAGCTATATAAATCCTTTATTTGATGTTTGAAAACTGCTATTCAGAGCTCCAGCAGAATTTTAGAAAACGTCATTCTCTCAGTCTGAGAACATCAGTTTGAGACAATATTTCAGGTTAAACATAACTTTTGAAAACAGCTTCGAATAAGTGTTTCTCTTGTTTATTTCAGATGCAAATTGATATATATAGCTATATAAACCCTTTATTTGATGTTTTAAAACTGTTATTCAGAGCTCCAGCAGAATCTTGGAAAACGTCATTCTCTCAGTCTGAGAAGATCAGTTTGAGACAATATTTCAGGTTAAACATAACTTTTGAAAACAGCTTCGAATAAATGTTTCTCTTGTTTATTTCAGATGCAAATTGATATATATAGCTATATAAACCCTTTATTTGATGTTTGAAAACTGCTATTCAGAGCTCCAGCAGAATCTTGGAAAACGTCATTCTCTCAGTCTGAGAACATCAGTTTGAGACAATATTTCAGGTTAAACATAACTTTTGAAAACAGCTTCGAATAAGTGTTTCTCTTGTTTATTTTAGATGCAAATTGATATATATAGCTATATCAACCCTTTATTTGATGTTTGAAAACGGTTATTCAGAGCTCCAGCAGAATCTTAGAAAACGTCATTCTCTCAGTCTGAGAACATCAGTTTGAGACAATGTTTCAGGTTAAACATAACTTATGAAAACAGCTTTGAATAAGTTTTTTTCTTGTTTATTTCAGATGCAAATTGATATATATAGCTATATAAACCCTTTATTTGATGTTTGAAAACTGCTATACAGAGCTCCAGCAGAATCTTAGAAAACGTCATTCTCTCAGTCTCAGAACATCAATTTGAGACAATATTTCAGGTTAAACATAACTTTTGAAAACAGCTTGGAATAAATGTTTCTCTTGTTTATTTCAGATGCAAGTTGATATATATAGCTATATAAACCCTTTATTTGATGTTTGAAAACTGCTATTCAGAGCTCCAGCAGAATCTTAGAAAACGTCATTCTCTCGGTCTGAGAACATCAGTTTGAGACAATCTTTCAGGTTAAACATAACTTTTGAAAACAGCTTTGAATATGTTTTTCTCTTGTTTATTTCAGATGCAAATTGATATATATAGCTATATAAACCCTTTATTTGATGTTTGAAAACTGTTATTCAGAGCTCCAGCAGCATCTTAGCCCGCGTTCACTACTTCCAAGACTGTGAAAACATTCTGAGACTCGCTCGGACTAGACAACGCAATGCTGTATCTACAAGACCGTTCTGGTGGACCTGTCAATCAAATTCAAAGGAGAAGACATGGTGGTGTTTGGTTTGTGCACCAGGTAGGGTGCTTGGGGGAATTGCATTGTGGAAAAAAAAAGAGAAATGTTGATAAAAAAGAAGAACCACAAGGTGGCGGGATTGGACATCAAATACATCTCAGTCTGAATACATCACATTTAGAGAAGGTCTCACTTAAACATATCCTTTGAAAACAGCTTCGAATAAGTGTTTCTCTTGTTTATTTCAGATGCAAATTGATATATATAGCTATATAAACCCTTTATTTGATGTTTGAAAACTGCTATTCAGAGCTCCAGCGGAATCTTGGAAAACGTCATTCTCTCAGTCTGAGAAGATCAGTTTGAGACAATATTTCAGGTTAAACATAACTTTTGAAAACAGCTTCGAATAAATGTTTCTCTTGTTTATTTCAGATGCAAATTGTTATATATAGCTATATAAACCCTTTATTTGATGTTTGAAAACTGCTATTCAGAGCTCCAGCAGAATCTTAGAAAACGTCATTCTCTCAGTCTGAGAACATCAGTTTGAGACAATATTTCAGGTTAAACATACCTTTTGAAAACAGCTTCGAATAAGTGTTTCTCTTGTTTATTTCAGATGCAAATTGATATATATAGCTATATAAACCCTTTATTTGATGTTTGAAAACTGCTATTCAGAGCTCCAGCAGAATCTTGGAAAACGTCATTCTCTCAGTCTGAGAAGATCAGTTTGAGACAATATTTCAGGTTAAACATAACTTTTTAAAACAGCTTCGAATAAATGTTTCTCTTGTTTATTTCAGATGCAAATTGTTATATATAGCTATATAAACCCTTTATTTGATGTTTGAAAACTGCTATTCAGAGCTCCAGCAGAATCTTAGAAAACGTCATTCTCTCAGTCTGAGAACATCAGTTTGAGACAATATTTCAGGTTAAACATACCTTTTGAAAACAGCTTCGAATAAGTGTTTCTCTTGTTTATTTCAGATGCAAATTGATATATATAGCTATATAAACCCTTTATTTGATGTTTGAAAACTGCTATTCAGAGCTCCAGCAGAATCTTGGAAAACTTCATTCTCTTAGTCTGAGAACATCAGTTTGAGACAATATTTCAGGTTAAACATAACTTTTGAAGAGGGGCGCTCTTGTGCAGTGATGGAGTAAGACGTACTTTTTTGAGCTCCGTGTGTTTCGCCAAAAAATAGTTATTTAAAAGACTCTGCACCGCGCATTTTCTGGAACATTTTCTATCAACTTTTTTGGAACACAACCGCTTTGAAATATGGGGAAAAGAGACGAGAATCAAAGCAAGTCGACTGCGGGACAGGCCAGCGGTGCTAGTAACGACGCCATCTTGGCGGCCGTTGCGAACCAAAGCACCGAACTCGCGAAAGTTTTTGAACTTGTGAACGCCATGAAGGAATCCATAGACGGGCGTTTCGACGCAATGGAAAGGACCCTGGCTTCCCTGCAAACTGACCACCGCGAGGTGAAACAACGTCTAGAGTGTGTGGACGAAGCTTTGACGTCCGCAGACTCGCGCATCACAGCACTGGAGGCTACGTGTGTGGAGCTGGGGACCGCAAATGTTAAGCTAAGGGCTAAGCTGGTGGATCTGGAGGGGCGCTCACGTCGTCAAAACATCCGTGTTATTGGCATCCCAGAGGGGGAGGAGATGGGTCGCCCCACCGAGTTCATCACTGGATTATTTTACCCAAATTGCTTGGAATTGATAATTTTCCGAAGCCTCTTAAGGTGGATCGGGCGCATCGAGTCAACAACGCCCGACCCGGGTCATCGGACAAGCCGCGCACCTTCATGGCCAAACTTCACAACTGCTGCGACATCGCTAAGATCTTCCGGCTCGGGCGCCAGCGTGGACCGCTGAACTACCAAGGGAAGCCAATCTTCATTTTTCCTGACTATCCACCAGAAGTCATTGCTCAGCGCCTCCTTTACACCAGTGTGAAGAAGACGCTCAAAGATGCCGGCGCCGAGTGTTCCTTCCGCTTCCCGGCCAAGCTACAGGTGACATTGAACGGCTCTGTCAGCACTTTCATCTCCGTGTCTGACGCTGAGAGGTTCGCTGGTTCCCTGCCTGCCAGAGCATAATCTCATGGTTTGATCTGTTTACATTACGTTCCACTGTTTACAAACATATATATTCATACTTAATATTGTTTTAGTGACGACTAGCCTGTGTTCCTATGTACATGTAAAA
Source organism: Callionymus lyra (assembly GCF_982586985.1). Lineage (NCBI taxonomy): Eukaryota > Metazoa > Chordata > Actinopteri > Syngnathiformes > Callionymidae > Callionymus > Callionymus lyra. The sequence continues at coordinate 54,676 of NW_028258549.1, read as the reverse complement.
ATATTTTGATACGTATAAAAAAGCAGAAATAGTTCTATACAAGTTATAATATTCGGGTTATTTGTTTATGCATTTGTTTATAAATATACTTTTTTTCTATAATAATATTGAGGTGTTTGGGTAAACTTCTGTTCACATTTACTCCTTTTTTCCTAAATAAGTTATTTGTGTTATACAATCGGTGCATCTAAATAAGGTGTTACACACGGGTTTGAGATGGTGTTTTTTTTTCTCTCTCTTTTTCTGAGGGGGGAGGGGGCTCTATCGCCCAGCAGCCTCTGAGGCTTAGGGTTTTTTGGTGTCTTTATTCTAATGACACCGGGGTTAGGGGTTTATATGTGTTCATTCTTGTTTTGTGTTTGTTTTATGTTTCATTTTATTTTATTTTATTTTTTGTTGCCAGTCCACAGTTACATATGTTGCAGGTATATTCCTATTAACAGACTGCTTTGATGCAGGATAATTCAAGAACTTGGTCAGATTTGAGTTCAATTAATTTCACAACTTGGAACTGCAGAGGAATGGGCAAGGCTTTAAAAAGGGGAAAAGTTTTTCAACATCTAAAATTTATTTCCTCAGACATTATCTTTTTGCAAGAAACCCATATATCTTCATCAGAGCAAAGAAATCTCAGAGCACAATGGATATCAAATGTCTATCAATCAACATTTTCCTCCAAAGCTAGAGGGGTTGCCATCCTCATCCGGAAAAATGTCCCATTCTTGTTTTCATCCATGACAGCAGATCCAGGTGGCAGATTTGTGCTCGTAACAGGTTCCATTAATTCTGTTCCGCTGACACTCCTTAACATATATGCCCCAAACTTTGATTGCCCAGATTTTTTCCAGAAAATGTTTAATCTTGTTGCAGACCATGACAACTCAAATATTATAATAGGAGGTGACTTCAATTGCTATCTTGATGCTTCCCTCGACAGATCTTCTTCAAAGACACCATCCCCTTTGAAATCAGTCCCTGTGCTTAATAATTTAATTAAACAGCAAAATTTAGTTGATATTTGGAGAATACAGCACCCTTTGGACAGGCAATATTCCTTTTTCTCACCAGTCCATGGTAGTTTCACTAGAATTGATTATTTCCTGGTGGACTCAAGATTAATCTCTAATGTATCCAGCTCAAAATATAATAACATAATAATATCCGACCATGCTCCAGCTACAATGAAAATTGACTTTAAACTACCAGCTCGCTCGTACAATTGGAAATTTAACCCCTCACTGAACACTGACAAATCTTTTCTTGAATATATCTCAATCCAAATTTCAGACTTCTTCCTTTTTAACGATAATGATTTAGTCTCCGATGCAACTTTGTGGGAGACATTTAAAGTGGTAATGCGTGGACATATTATTTCATATCAGTCAAAACAGAAAAAGGAGAGATGTAAACGTTATAAAGAAATTGAATCTGAACTTGAGACACTGCAATCTGATTATCTTAACTCAAAATCTGAAAACACCCTAGATGCAATGCTCAAATTAAAATATGAATATCATACGATATCTGCAGAACAAGTAAAAAACTATATACACAAACTAAAACAAAAGCATTTTGAACTGAGTGAGAAAGCTCATACACTCCTCGCCAGGCAACTGAAAGGTGTGCAAGCAGACAGGGCTATCCATAAGATTTCCTCTGCTGCGGGAGAATTGATCACAAACCCAAAGTCAATCAACAAGTGTTTCCGGGACTATTACTCTGACTTATATTCATCTAAGACAAAGGCCTCTGTTGATGACATCGATGCTTTTTTAGACAAGCTTGATATTCCCAGACTTGGTAACGATGCTCGTCAGGAATTAGAATCTGAGATCTCATTGGATGAAATCAAAGCGGCTATCCGCTCGTTTCCCAGTGGGAAGGCATGTGGTCCGGATGGGTTTGGGATTGAATTTTATAAAGCAAACATAGATGCAGTCTCACCCCTGTTACTGAGGATGATAAACTGTTCGGTAAAGAGCAACATCTTCCCAAACTCTATCTATGAGGCAAACATCTGTTTACTCCTCAAAAAAGACAGAGATGCAACAAAGATGTCTTCATATCGTCCCCTGAGCCTCTTAAACAGCGACCAGAAGATAATTGCCAAAGTTTTGTCTTCTCGGTTATCAAAGCACATCTGCAGTCTAATTCATCCTGACCAAACTGGATTCATTCCTGACCGCTATCCTGTCTCAAATACTCGGCGTCTTCTAAATATCATGTACTAATCAGAAAAACCACAGTCAGCAGTAATATCATTGGATGCACAACAGGCCTTCGATCAAATAGAGTGGACATTTATGTTTGGAGTGCTGAGGAAGTTTGGATTTGGCGAACAATTTATAACTATTTTAAAACTTCTCTATGCTCATCCTAAATCCTGTATCTTGACCAACTACGATAAATCCACTCCTTTCGATCTTAATCGAGGGACCAGACAAGGGTGTTGTCTTTCTCCGATGCTCTTTGCTTTGGCACTGGAGCCCCTGGCTGTGGCGATCAGATCCTGTCCCCAAATATGTGGAATAGAATGTGGGAAGGTAACATCTAAAATTGGCCTTTATGCTGACGATGTGGTGTTGACAATTTCAAAATTAACAGAGTCTCTACCATCCCTTCTTGATCTCATTAAAGAGTTTGGCCAGCTTTCTGGATTTACCATTAATTATGACAAAAGCACTTTGATGCCCCTCTCGAAGGACTTGAATCCAGATTATTTGACTAAATTGCCCTTTAAAATCAGTTCAGATTATTTTACTTATCTCGGTATCAATGTCACAAGACAACCCAAGTTTTTGTTTAAATTCAATCTTTTAAATTTGATTAATGCATTAAAAAATAAAATAAACAAATGGAAGCTCCTGCCACTGTCGCTTGTTGGTCGGGTTAACATTATTAAGATGACTATACTTCCCAAATTTAGCTATCTCTTTCAAAATGTGCCTATTTTTCTCACTTCCTCATTTTTTAAGACAATTGACTCAATCATAGTACCTTTTATTTGGAATTACAAACCTCCTCGCATAAGTAAGGCACATCTCCAGAAATCCAAGGCAGATGGGGGTCTTGCTCTTCCAGTGTTCAGACACTATTACTGGGCATGCAATGCCAGAAACTGGATCTTTTGGAATCAATTTTCATCTGGGTTAAATTCAAATGACGCATCTGCCCCCTCATGGCCTCTTATTGAAACTAACATCACACTTTCTCATTTCAATACTTCTCCCTTTTCTATCTTACTCTCAAATACTATTCCTCAGCTCAGAGTTCTAAAAAATGATTTCATCTTATTCAATTCCTTTAAAATATTAAAACAAATTAAAAATGTCCTAAACTTGTCAGAACTCTCTGTTCATACACCTATTTGCCATAACTCTTCTTTTAAACCGGGACAGATGGATCCAGTGTTCGGTGAGTGGTCTGAGAGAGGTTTATGCTCCTTCAAAGATTTGTATTTTAGCGGTAGATTTGCTACTTTTGCTCAATTGCAGTCAAAGTTCAATTTGCCGAGCTCTCACTGGTTCAGATATCTTCAAATCCGGAACTTTGTCAGCAAATCATTTCAGTCTTTCGAGCGTTTGCCAAAAGAACATACTTTTCATCATACAATGAGGAAATCCTCCACCTCAAACCATTTAATTTCATTACTTGTGTCTCTATTTTACAAGGCAGTCCCTTCGTCGCACATTAAAGAGTCGTGGGAAACAGATTTGGGCGAGAAAATATCAGACGATGTGTGGACGAGGGGACTGAGCCGGATTAAACTCTGTTCGATAAATGCAAGGCTTCAATTAATTCAATTTAAGGTCGCTCATAGACTCCACTATTCCAAAACAAGGCTAAACAGAATCTTCCCTGCCATTCCATCCTCATGTGATCGCTGCTCAACGTCAGAGGGTTCACTCGGACATATGTTCTGGTCTTGCTGCAGGTTAAGATCTTATTGGTCGGAGTTTTTCAATTTTTTCTCTAAAGCATACAAGGTGAATGTGATCCAGACCGGTGCTTTGGTTGTTTTGGGATGTTCTGAATCAACCTCTAATCTATCCAGCACTCAGCAACAAGCTCTAGCTTTCTCTCTGGTTGTTGCAAAGAGAGTGATCCTGAGCGAATGGAAATCACCATCTCCACCTTCCTTCAAAAAATGGCTCAATGATATGGTTTCTCTCCTGTATCTGGAACAAATTAGATACACAATGTCTAATTTACACTTGAAGTTTGTCAAGATCTGGGGACCGTTTCTGGACGCAATCAGGAAATGACAATGAAGCATAAGCCACCTATTGTTGCTGTTCCTTTAGAGGGAGTTCTGTGAACTCTCTGACCTCCTTGTAAATACTTTCTTTTTTTTTTTTTTTTTTTCTGCAGCATTAAAAATGTTAACTTATTATTATTATTATTATTTCTCTATTGTGGTCTGGCACTTGGTTTTTCTTGTTTTGTTGTTTCTTATTGTCCTGTTGTTTTTTGTTTTTTATGTTTTTTTTTTGTTTTCTGTCTTTTACATATATAATATAATTTACTATATATATATATATTTTGTTTGTTACTCTGTACTGTCTTTTTTTGTCTGAAATGAAAATAAAATTTGTAAAAAAAAAACAACATAACTTTTGAAAACAGCTTCGAATAAGTGTTTCTCTTGTTTATTTCAGATGCAAATTGATATATATAGCTATATAAACCCTTTATTTGATGTTTGAAAACTGTTATTCAGAGCTCCAGCAGAATCTTGGAAAACGTCATTCTCTCAGTCTGAGAACATCAGTTTGAGACAGTATTTCATGTTAAACATAACTTTTGAAAACAGCTTCGAATAAGTGTTTCTCTTGTTTATTTCAGATGCAAATTGATATATATAGCTATATAAACCCTTTATTTGATGTTTGAAAACTGCTATTCAGAGCTTCAGCAGAATCTTGGAAAACGTCATTCTCTCAGCCTGTGAAGATCAGTTTGAGACAATATTTCAGGTTAAACATAACTTTTGAAAACAGCTTCGAATAAATGTTTCTCTTGTTTATTTCAGATGCAAATTGTTATATATAGCTATATAAACCCTTTATTTGATGTTTGAAAACTGCTATTCAGAGCTCCAGCAGAATCTTAGAAAACGTCATTCTCTCGGTCTGAGAACATCAGTTTGAGACAATATTTCAGGTTAAACATAACTTTTGAAAACAGCTTCGAATAAGTGTTTCTCTTGTTTATTTCTGATGCAAATTGATATATATAGCTATATAAACCCTTTATTTGATGTTTGAAAACTGCTATTCAGAGCTTCAGCAGAATCTTGGAAAACGTCATTCTCTCAGCCTGTGAAGATCAGTTTGAGACAATATTTCATGTTAAACATAACTTTTGAAAACAGCTTTGAATAAGTGTTTCTCTTGTTTATTTCAGATGCAAATTGATATATATAGCTATATAAACCCTTTATTTGATGTTTGAAAACTGCTATTCAGAGCTCCAGCAGAATCTTAGAAAACGTCATTCTCTCGGTCTGAGAACATCAGTTTGAGACAATATTTCAGGTTAAACATAACTTTTGAAAACAGCTTCGAATAAGTGTTTCTCTTGTTTATTTCTGATGCAAATTGATATATATAGCTATATAAACCCTTTATTTGATGTTTGAAAACTGTTATTCAGAGCTCCAGCAGAATCTTGGAAAACGTCATTCTCTCAGCCTGTGAAGATCAGTTTGAGACAGTATTTCATGTTAAACATAACTTTTGAAAACAGCTTTGAATAAGTGTTTCTCTTGTTTATTTCAGATGCAAATTGATATATATAGCTATATAAACCCTTTATTTGATGTTTGAAAACTGCTATTCAGAGCTCCAGCAGAATCTTAGAAAACGTCATTCTCTCAGTCTGAGAACATCAGTTTGAGACAATATTTCAGGTTAAACATAACTTTTGAAAACAGCTTTGAATAAGTGTTTCTCTTGTTTATTTCAGATGCAAATTGATATATATAGCTATATAAACCCTTTATTTGATGTTTTAAAACTGTTATTCAGAGCTCCAGCAGAATCTTGGAAAACGTCATTCTCTCAGTCTGAGAAGATCAGTTTGAGACAATATTTCAGGTTAAACATAACTTTTGAAAACAGCTTCGAATAAATGTTTCTCTTGTTTATTTCAGATGCAAATTGATATATATAGCTATATAAACCCTTTATTTGATGTTTGAAAACTGCTATTCAGAGCTCCAGCAGAATCTTGGAAAACGTCATTCTCTCAGTCTGAGAACATCAGTTTGAGACAATGTTTCAGGTTAAACATAACTTTTGAAAACAGCTTCGAATAAGTGTTTCTCTTGTTTATTTCAGATGCAAATTGATATATATAGCTATACAAACCCTTTATTTGATGTTTGAAAACTGCTATTCAGAGCTCCAGCAGAATCTTAGAAAACGTCATTCTCTCAGTCTGAGAACATCAGTTTGAGACAATATTTCAGGTTAAACATAACTTATGAAAACAGCTTTGAATAAGTTTTTTTCTTGTTTATTTCAGATGCAAATTGATATATATAGCTATATAAACCCTTTATTTGATGTTTGAAAACTGCTATACAGAGCTCCAGCAGAATCTTAGAAAACGTCATTCTCTCAGTCTCAGAACATCAATTTGAGACAATATTTCAGGTTAAACATAACTTTTGAAAACAGCTTGGAATAAATGTTTCTCTTGTTTATTTCAGATGCAAATTGATATATATAGCTATATAAACCCTTTATTTGATGTTTGAAAACTGCTATTCAGAGCTCCAGCAGAATCTTAGAAAACGTCATTCTCTCAGTCTGAGAACATCAGTTTGAGACAATATTTCAGCTTAAACATAACTTTTGAAAACAGCTTCGAATAAGTGTTTCTCTTGTTTATTTCAGATGCAAATTGATATATATAGCTATATAAACCCTTTATTTGATGTTTTAAAACTGTTATTCAGAGCTCCAGCAGAATCTTGGAAAACGTCATTCTCTCAGTCTGAGAAGATCAGTTTGAGACAATGTTTCAGGTTAAACATAACTTTTGAAAACAGCTTTGAATAAGTTTTTCTCTTGTTTATTTCAGATGCAAATTGATATATATAGCTATATAAATCCTTTATTTGATGTTTCAAAACTGCTATTCAGAGCTCCAGCAGAATCTTAGAAAACGTCATTCTCTCAGTCTGAGAACATCAGTTTGAGACAATGTTTCAGGTTAAACATAACTTTTGAAAACAGCTTCGAATAAGTGTTTCTCTTGTTTATTTCAGATGCAAATTGATATATATAGCTATATAAACCCTTTATTTGATGTTTGAAAACTGCTATTCAGAGCTCCAGCAGAATCTTAGAAAACGTCATTCTCTCAGTCTGAGAACATCAGTTTGAGACAATATTTCAGGTTAAACATAACTTTTGAAAACAGCTTTGAATAAGTGTTTCTCTTGTTTATTTCAGATGCAAATTGATATATATAGCTATATAAACCCTTTATTTGATGTTTTAAAACTGTTATTCAGAGCTCCAGCAGAATCTTGGAAAACGTCATTCTCTCAGTCTGAGAAGATCAGTTTGAGACAATATTTCAGGTTAAACATAACTTTTGAAAACAGCTTCGAATAAATGTTTCTCTTGTTTATTTCAGATGCAAATTGATATATATAGCTATATAAACCCTTTATTTGATGTTTGAAAACTGCTATTCAGAGCTCCAGCAGAATCTTAGAAAACGTCATTCTCTCAGTCTGAGAACATCAGTTTGAGACAATGTTTCAGGTTAAACATAACTTTTGAAAACAGCTTCGAATAAGTGTTTCTCTTGTTTATTTCAGATGCAAATTGATATATATAGCTATATAAACCCTTTATTTGATGTTTGAACACGGTTATTCAGAGCTCCAGCAGAATCTTGGAAAACGTCATTCTCTCAGTCTGAGAACATCAGTTTGAGACAATGTTTCAGGTTAAACATAACTTTTGAAAACAGCTTCGAATAAGTGTTTCTCTTGTTTATTTCAGATGCAAATTGATATATATAGCTATACAAACCCTTTATTTGATGTTTGAAAACTGCTATTCAGAGCTCCAGCAGAATCTTAGAAAACGTCATTCTCTCAGTCTGAGAACATCAGTTTGAGACAATATTTCAGGTTAAACATAACTTATGAAAACAGCTTTGAATAAGTTTTTTTCTTGTTTATTTCAGATGCAAATTGATATATATAGCTATATAAACCCTTTATTTGATGTTTGAAAACTGCTATTCAGAGCTCCAGCAGAATCTTAGAAAACGTCATTCTCTCAGTCTGAGAACATCAGTTTGAGACAATATTTCAGGTTAAACATAACTTTTGAAAACAGCTTCGAATAAGTGTTTCTCTTGTTTATTTCAGATGCAAATTGATATATATAGCTATATAAACCCTTTATTTGATGTTTTAAAACTGTTATTCAGAGCTCCAGCAGAATCTTGGAAAACGTCATTCTCTCAGTCTGAGAAGATCAGTTTGAGACAATGTTTCAGGTTAAACATAACTTTTGAAAACAGCTTCGAATAAGTGTTTCTCTTGTTTATTTCAGATGCAAATTGATATATATAGCTATATAAACCCTTTATTTGATGTTTGAAAACTGCTATTCAGAGCTCCAGCAGAATCTTAGAAAACGTCATTCTCTCAGTCTGAGAACATCAGTTTGAGACAATATTTCAGGTTAAACATAACTTTTGAAAACAGCTTCGAATAAGTGTTTCTCTTGTTTATTTCAGATGCAAATTGATATATATAGCTATATAAACCCTTTATTTGATGTTTTAAAACTGTTATTCAGAGCTCCAGCAGAATCTTGGAAAACGTCATTCTCTCAGTCTGAGAAGATCAGTTTGAGACAATATTTCAGGTTAAACATAACTTTTGAAAACAGCTTCGAATAAATGTTTCTCTTGTTTATTTCAGATGCAAATTGATATATATAGCTATATAAACCCTTTATTTGATGTTTGAAAACGGTTATTCAGAGCTCCAGCAGAATCTTGGAAAACGTCATTCTCTCAGTCTGAGAACATCAGTTTGAGACAATGTTTCAGGTTAAACATAACTTTTGAAAACAGCTTCGAATAAGTGTTTCTCTTGTTTATTTCAGATGCAAATTGATATATATAGCTATACAAACCCTTTATTTGATGTTTGAAAACTGCTATTCAGAGCTCCAGCAGAATCTTAGAAAACGTCATTCTCTCAGTCTGAGAACATCAGTTTGAGACAATATTTCAGGTTAAACATAACTTATGAAAACAGCTTTGAATTAGTTTTTTTCTTGTTTATTTCAGATGCAAATTGATATATATAGCTATATAAACCCTTTATTTGATGTTTGAAAACTGCTATACAGAGCTCCAGCAGAATCTTAGAAAACGTCATTCTCTCAGTCTCAGAACATCAATTTGAGACAATATTTCAGGTTAAACATAACTTTTGAAAACAGCTTGGAATAAATGTTTCTCTTGTTTATTTCAGATGCAAATTGATATATATAGCTATATAAACCCTTTATTTGATGTTTGAAAACTGCTATTCAGAGCTCCAGCAGAATCTTAGAAAACGTCATTCTCTCAGTCTGAGAACATCAGTTTGAGACAATATTTCAGGTTAAACATAACTTTTGAAAACAGCTTCGAATAAGTGTTTCTCTTGTTTATTTCAGATGCAAATTGATATATATAGCTATATAAACCCTTTATTTGATGTTTTAAAACTGTTATTCAGAGCTCCAGCAGAATCTTGGAAAACGTCATTCTCTCAGTCTGAGAAGATCAGTTTGAGACAATATTTCAGGTTAAACATAACTTTTGAAAACAGCTTCGAATAAATGTTTCTCTTGTTTATTTCAGATGCAAATTGATATATATAGCTATATAAACCCTTTATTTGATGTTTGAAAACTGCTATTCAGAGCTCCAGCAGAATCTTAGAAAACGTCATTCTCTCAGTCTGAGAACATCAGTTTGAGACAATATTTCAGGTTAAACATAACTTATGAAAACAGCTTTGAATAAGTTTTTTTCTTGTTTATTTCAGATGCAAATTGATATATATAGCTATATAAACCCTTTATTTGATGTTTGAAAACTGCTATTCAGAGCTCCAGCAGAATCTTAGAAAACGTCATTCTCTCGGTCTGAGAACATCAGTTTGAGACAATATTTCAGGTTAAACATAACTTTTGAAACCAGCTTCGAATAAGTGTTTCTCTTGTTTATTTCAGATGCAAATTGATATATATAGCTATATAAACCCTTTATTTGATGTTTGAAAGCTGCCATTCAGAGCTCCAGCAGAATCTTAGAAAATGTCATTCTCTCAGTCTGAGAACATCAGTTTGAGACAATATTTCAGGTTAAACATAACTTTTGAAAACAGCTTCGAATAAGTGTTTCTCTTGTTTATTTCAGATGCAAATTGATATATATAGCTATATAAACCCTTTATTTGATGTTTGAAAACTGCTATTCAGAGCTCCAGCAGAATCTTAGAAAACGTCATTCTCTCAGTCTGAGAACATCAGTTTGAGACAGTATTTCATGTTAAACATAACTTTTGAAAACAGCTTTGAATAAGTGTTTCTCTTGTTTATTTCAGATGCAAATTGATATATATAGCTATATAAACCCTTTAGTTGATGTTTGAAAACTGCTATTCAGAGCTTCAGCAGAATCTTGGAAAACGTCATTCTCTCAGCCTGTGAAGATCAGTTTGAGACAATATTTCAGGTTAAACATAACTTTTGAAAACAGCTTCGAATAAATGTTTCTCTTGTTTATTTCAGATGCAAATTGTTATATATAGCTATATAAACCCTTTATTTGATGTTTGAAAACTGCTATTCAGAGCTCCAGCAGAATCTTAGAAAACGTCATTCTCTCGGTCTGAGAACATCAGTTTGAGACAATATTTCAGGTTAAACATAACTTTTGAAAACAGCTTCGAATAAGTGTTTCTCTTGTTTATTTCAGATGCAAATTGATATATATAGCTATATAAACCCTTTATTTGATGTTTGAAAACTGCTATTCAGAGCTTCAGCAGAATCTTGGAAAACGTCATTCTCTCAGCCTGTGAAGATCAGTTTGAGACAATATTTCAGGTTAAACATAACTTTTGAAAACAGCTTCGAATAAATGTTTCTCTTGTTTATTTCAGATGCAAATTGTTATATATAGCTATATAAACCCTTTATTTGATGTTTGAAAACTGCTATTCAGAGCTCCAGCAGAATCTTAGAAAACGTCATTCTCTCAGTCTGAGAACATCAGTTTGAGACAATATTTCAGGTTAAACATACCTTTTGAAAACAGCTTCGAATAAGTGTTTCTCTTGTTTTTTTCAGATGCAAATTGATATATATAGCTATATAAACCCTTTATTTGATGTTTGAAAACTGCTATTCAGAGCTCCAGCAGAATCTTGGAAAACTTCATTCTATTAGTCTGAGAAGATCAGTTTGAGACAATATTTCAGGTTAAACATAACTTTTGAAAACAGCTTCGAATAAATGTTTCTCTTGTTTATTTCAGATGCAAATTGATATATATAGCTATATAAACCCTTTATTTGATGTTTGAAAACTGCTATTCAGAGCTCCAGCAGAATCTTAGAAAACGTCATTCTCTCAGTCTGAGAACATCATTTTGAGACAATGTTTAAGGTTAAACATAACTTTTGAAAACAGCTTTGAATAAGTTTTTCTCTTGTTTATTTCAGATGCAAATTGATATATATAGCTATATAAATCCTTTATTTGATGTTTGAAAACTGCTATTCAGAGCTCCAGCAGAATTTTAGAAAACGTCATTCTCTCAGTCTGAGAACATCAGTTTGAGACAATATTTCAGGTTAAACATAACTTTTGAAAACAGCTTCGAATAAGTGTTTCTCTTGTTTATTTCAGATGCAAATTGATATATATAGCTATATAAACCCTTTATTTGATGTTTTAAAACTGTTATTCAGAGCTCCAGCAGAATCTTGGAAAACGTCATTCTCTCAGTCTGAGAACATCAGTTTGAGACAGTATTTCATGTTAAACATAACTTTTGAAAACAGCTTTGAATAAGTGTTTCTCTTGTTTATTTCAGATGCAAATTGATATATATAGCTATATAAACCCTTTAGTTGATGTTTGAAAACTGCTATTCAGAGCTTCAGCAGAATCTTGGAAAACGTCATTCTCTCAGCCTGTGAAGATCAGTTTGAGACAATATTTCAGGTTAAACATAACTTTTGAAAACAGCTTCGAATAAATGTTTCTCTTGTTTATTTCAGATGCAAATTGTTATATATAGCTATATAAACCCTTTATTTGATGTTTGAAAACTGCTATTCAGAGCTCCAGCAGAATCTTAGAAAACGTCATTCTCTCGGTCTGAGAACATCAGTTTGAGACAATATTTCAGGTTAAACATAACTTTTGAAAACAGCTTCGAATAAGTGTTTCTCTTGTTTATTTCAGATGCAAATTGATATATATAGCTATATAAACCCTTTATTTGATGTTTGAAAACTGCTATTCAGAGCTTCAGCAGAATCTTGGAAAACGTCATTCTCTCAGCCTGTGAAGATCAGTTTGAGACAATATTTCAGGTTAAACATAACTTTTGAAAACAGCTTCGAATAAATGTTTCTCTTGTTTATTTCAGATGCAAATTGTTATATATAGCTATATAAACCCTTTATTTGATGTTTGAAAACTGCTATTCAGAGCTCCAGCAGAATCTTAGAAAACGTCATTCTCTCGGTCTGAGAACATCAGTTTGAGACAATATTTCAGGTTAAACATAACTTTTGAAAACAGCTTTGAATAAGTGTTTCTCTTGTTTATTTCAGATGCAAATTGATATATATAGCTATATAAACCCTTTATTTGATGTTTGAAAACTGCTATTCAGAGCTCCAGCAGAATCTTAGAAAACGTCATTCTCTCGGTCTGAGAACATCAGTTTGAGACAATATTTCAGGTTAAACATAACTTTTGAAACCAGCTTCGAATAAGTGTTTCTCTTGTTTATTTCAGATGCAAATTGATATATATAGCTATATAAACCCTTTATTTGATGTTTGAAAACTGCTATTCAGAGCTCCAGCAGAATCTTAGAAAACGTCATTCTCTCAGTCTGAGAACATCAGTTTGAGACAATATTTCAGGTTAAACATAACTTTTGAAAACAGCTTCGAATAAGTGTTTCTCTTGTTTATTTCAGATGCAAATTGATATATATAGCTATATAAACCCTTTATTTGATGTTTGAAAACTGCTATTCAGAGCTCCAGCAGAATCTTAGAAAACGTCATTCTCTCAGTCTGAGAACATCAGTTTGAGACAATATTTCAGGTTAAACATAACTTTTGAAAACAGCTTCGAATAAGTGTTTCTCTTGTTTATTTCAGATGCAAATTGATATATATAGCTATATAAACCCTTTATTTGATGTTTTAAAGCTGTTATTCAGAGCTCCAGCAGAATCTTGGAAAACGTCATTCTCTCAGTCTGAGAAGATCAGTTTGAGACAATATTTCAGGTTAAACATAACTTTTGAAAACAGCTTCGAATAAATGTTTCTCTTGTTTATTTCAGATGCAAATTGATATATATAGCTATATAAACCCTTTATTTGATGTTTGAAAACTGCTATTCAGAGCTCCAGCAGAATCTTAGAAAACGTCATTCTCTCAGTCTGAGAACATCATTTTGAGACAATGTTTAAGGTTAAACATAACTTTTGAAAACAGCTTTGAATAAGTTTTTCTCTTGTTTATTTCAGATGCAAATTGATATATATAGCTATATAAATCCTTTATTTGATGTTTGAAAACTGCTATTCAGAGCTCCAGCAGAATTTTAGAAAACGTCATTCTCTCAGTCTGAGAACATCAGTTTGAGACAATATTTCAGGTTAAACATAACTTTTGAAAACAGCTTCGAATAAGTGTTTCTCTTGTTTATTTCAGATGCAAATTGATATATATAGCTATATAAACCCTTTATTTGATGTTTTAAAACTGTTATTCAGAGCTCCAGCAGAATCTTGGAAAACGTCATTCTCTCAGTCTGAGAAGATCAGTTTGAGACAATATTTCAGGTTAAACATAACTTTTGAAAACAGCTTCGAATAAGTGTTTCTCTTGTTTATTTTAGATGCAAATTGATATATATAGCTATATCAACCCTTTATTTGATGTTTGAAAACGGTTATTCAGAGCTCCAGCAGAATCTTGGAAAACGTCATTCTCTCAGTCTGAGAACATCAGTTTGAGACAATGTTTCAGGTTAAACATAACTTATGAAAACAGCTTTGAATAAGTTTTTTTCTTGTTTATTTCAGTTGCAAATTGATATATATAGCTATATAAACCCTTTATTTGATGTTTGAAAACTGCTATACAGAGCTCCAGCAGAATCTTAGAAAACGTCATTCTCTCAGTCTCAGAACATCAATTTGAGACAATATTTCAGGTTAAACATAACTTTTGAAAACAGCTTGGAATAAATGTTTCTCTTGTTTATTTCAGATGCAAGTTGATATATATAGCTATATAAACCCTTTATTTGATGTTTGAAAACTGCTATTCAGAGCTCCAGCAGAATCTTAGAAAACGTCATTCTCTCAGTCTGAGAACATCAGTTTGAGACAATCTTTCAGGTTAAACATAACTTTTGAAAACAGCTTTGAATATGTTTTTCTCTTGTTTATTTCAGATGCAAATTGATATATATAGCTATATAAACCCTTTATTTGATGTTTGAAAACTGTTATTCAGAGCTCCAGCAGCATCTTAGCCCGCGTTCACTACTTCCAAGACTGTGAAAACATTCTGAGACTCGCTCGGACTAGACAACGCAATGCCGTATCTACAAGACCGTTCTGGTGGACCTGTCAATCAAATTCAAAGGAGAAGACATGGTGGTGTTTGGTTTGTGCACCAGGTAGGGTGCTTGGGGGAATTGCATTGTGGAAAAAAAAAGAGAAATGTTGATAAAAAAGAAGAACCACAAGGTGGCGGGATTGGACATCAAATACATCTCAGTCTGAATACATCACATTTAGAGAAGGTCTCACTTAAACATATCCTTTGAAAACAGCTTCGAATAAGTGTTTCTCTTGTTTATTTCAGATGCAAATTGATATATATAGCTATATAAACCCTTTATTTGATGTTTGAAAACTGCTATTCAGAGCTCCAGCAGAATCTTGGAAAACGTCATTCTCTCAGTCTGAGAACATCAGTTTGAGACAATATTTCAGGTTAAACATAACTTTTGAAAACAGCTTCGAATAAGTGTTTCTCTTGTTTATTTCAGATGCAAATTGATATATATAGCTATATAAACCCTTTATTTGATGTTTGAAAACTGTTATTCAGAGCTCCAGCAGAATCTTGGAAAACGTCATTCTCTCAGTCTGAGAACATCAGTTTGAGACAATATTTCAGGTTAAACATAACTTTTGAAAACAGCTTCGAATAAGTGTTTATCTTGTTTATTTCAGATGCAAATTGATATATATAGCTATATAAACCGTGTAACATCAGTTTGAGACAATATTTCATGTTAAACATAATTTTTGAAAACAGCTTCGAATAAGTGTTTCTCTTGTTTTTTTCAGATGCAAATTGATATATATAGCTATATAAACCCTTTATTTGATGTTTGAAAACTGTTATTCAGAGCTCCAGCAGAATCTTAGAAAACGTCATTCTCTCGGTCTGAGAACATCAGTTTGAGACAATATTTCAGGTTAAACATAACTTTTGAAAACAGCTTCGAATAAATGTTTCTCTTGTTTATTTCAGATGCAAATTGTTATATATAGCTATATAAACCCTTTATTTGATGTTTGAAAACTGCTATTCAGAGCAGAATCTTAGAAAACGTCATTCTCTCAGTCTGAGAACATCAGTTTGAGACAATATTTCAGGTTAACCATAACTTTTGAAAACAGCTTTGAATAAGTGTTTCTCTTGTTTATTTCAGATGCAAATTGATATATATAGCTATATCAACCCTTTATTTGATGTTTGAAAACGGTTATTCAGAACTCCAGCAGAATCTTGGAAAACGTCATTCTCTCAGTCTGAGAACATCAGTTTGAGACAATGTTTCAGGTTAAACATAACTTTTGAAAACAGCTTCAAATAAGTGTTTCTCTTGTTTATTTCAGATGCAAATTGATATATATAGCTATACAA
Source organism: Callionymus lyra (assembly GCF_982586985.1). Taxonomy (NCBI): domain Eukaryota; kingdom Metazoa; phylum Chordata; class Actinopteri; order Syngnathiformes; family Callionymidae; genus Callionymus; species Callionymus lyra. Next base: position 38,430 of record NW_028258549.1, on the reverse strand, counting down.
ACCCTTTATTTGATGTTTGAAAACTGCTATTCAGAGCTCCAGCAGAATCTTAGAAAACGTCATTCTCTCAGTCTGAGAACATCAGTTTGAGACAATATTTCAGGTTAAACATAACTTATGAAAACAGCTTTGAATAAGTTTTTTTCTTGTTTATTTCAGATACAAATTGATATATATAGCTATATAAACCCTTTATTTGATGTTTGAAAACTGCTATTCAGAGCTCCAGCAGAATCTTAGAAAACGTCATTCTCTCGGTCTGAGAACATCAGTTTGAGACAATATTTCAGGTTAAACATAACTTTTGAAAACAGCTTCGAATAAGTGTTTCTCTTGTTTATTTCAGATGCAAATTGATATATATAGCTATATAAACCCTTTATTTGATGTTTGAAAACTGCTATTCAGAGCTCCAGCAGAATCTTAGAAAACGTCATTCTCTCGGTCTGAGAACATCAGTTTGAGACAATATTTCAGGTTAAACATAACTTTTGAAACCAGCTTCGAATAAGTGTTTCTCTTGTTTATTTCAGATGCAAATTGATATATATAGCTATATAAACCCTTTATTTGATGTTTGAAAACTGTTATTCAGAGCTCCAGCAGAATCTTAGAAAACGTCATTCTCTCGGTCTGAGAACATCAGTTTGAGACAATATTTCAGGTTAAACATAACTTTTGAAAACAGCTTCGAATAAATGTTTCTCTTGTTTATTTCAGATGCAAATTGTTATATATAGCTATATAAACCCTTTATTTGATGTTTGAAAACTGCTATTCAGAGCAGAATCTTAGAAAACGTCATTCTCTCAGTCTGAGAACATCAGTTTGAGACAATATTTCAGGTTAACCATAACTTTTGAAAACAGCTTTGAATAAGTGTTTCTCTTGTTTATTTCAGATGCAAATTGATATATATAGCTATATCAACCCTTTATTTGATGTTTGAAAACGGTTATTCAGAACTCCAGCAGAATCTTGGAAAACGTCATTCTCTCAGTCTGAGAACATCAGTTTGAGACAATGTTTCAGGTTAAACATAACTTTTGAAAACAGCTTCAAATAAGTGTTTCTCTTGTTTATTTCAGATGCAAATTGATATATATAGCTATACAAACCCTTTATTTGATGTTTGAAAACTGCTATTCAGAGCTCCAGCAGAATCTTAGAAAACGTCATTCTCTCAGTCTGAGAACATCAGTTTGAGACAATATTTCAGGTTAAACATAACTTATGAAAACAGCTTTGAATAAGTTTTTTTCTTGTTTATTTCAGATACAAATTGATATATATAGCTATATAAACCCTTTATTTGATGTTTGAAAACTGCTATTCAGAGCTCCAGCAGAATCTTAGAAAACGTCATTCTCTCGGTCTGAGAACATCAGTTTGAGACAATATTTCAGGTTAAACATAACTTTTGAAAACAGCTTCGAATAAGTGTTTCTCTTGTTTATTTCAGATGCAAATTGATATATATAGCTATATAAACCCTTTATTTGATGTTTGAAAACTGCTATTCAGAGCTCCAGCAGAATCTTAGAAAACGTCATTCTCTCGGTCTGAGAACATCAGTTTGAGACAATATTTCAGGTTAAACATAACTTTTGAAACCAGCTTCGAATAAGTGTTTCTCTTGTTTATTTCAGATGCAAATTGATATATATAGCTATATAAACCCTTTATTTGATGTTTGAAATCTGCTATTCAGAGCTCCAGCAGAATCTTAGAAAACGTCATTCTCTCAGTCTGAGAACATCAGTTTGAGACAATATTTCAGGTTAAACATAACTTTTGAAAACAGCTTCGAATAAGTGTTTCTCTTGTTTATTTCAGATGCAAATTGATATATATAGCTATATAAACCCTTTATTTGATGTTTGAAAACTGCTATTCAGAGCTCCAGCAGAATCTTGGAAAACGTCATTCTCTCAGTCTGAGAACATCAGTTTGAGACAATATTTCAGGTTAAACATAACTTTTGAAAACAGCTTCGAATAAGTGTTTCTCTTGTTTATTTCAGATGCAAATTGATATATATAGCTATATAAACCCTTTATTTGATGTTTGAAAACTGCTATTCAGAGCTCCAGCAGAATCTTAGAAAACGTCATTCTCTCAGTCTGAGAACATCAGTTTGAGACAATATTTCAGGTTAAACATAACTTTTGAAAACAGCTTCGAATAAGTGTTTCTCTTGTTTATTTCAGATGCAAATTGATATATATAGCTATATAAACCCTTTATTTGATGTTTGAAAACTGCTATTCAGAGCTCCAGCAGAATCTTAGAAAACGTCATTCTCTCAGTCTGAGAACATCATTTTGAGACAATGTTTAAGGTTAAACATAACTTTTGAAAACAGCTTTGAATAAGTTTTTCTCTTGTTTATTTCAGATGCAAATTGATATATATAGCTATATAAATCCTTTATTTGATGTTTGAAAACTGCTATTCAGAGCTCCAGCAGAATTTTAGAAAACGTCATTCTCTCAGTCTGAGAACATCAGTTTGAGACAATATTTCAGGTTAAACATAACTTTTGAAAACAGCTTCGAATAAGTGTTTCTCTTGTTTATTTCAGATGCAAATTGATATATATAGCTATATAAACCCTTTATTTGATGTTTTAAAACTGTTATTCAGAGCTCCAGCAGAATCTTGGAAAACGTCATTCTCTCAGTCTGAGAAGATCAGTTTGAGACAATATTTCAGGTTAAACATAACTTTTGAAAACAGCTTCGAATAAGTGTTTCTCTTGTTTATTTTAGATGCAAATTGATATATATAGCTATATCAACCCTTTATTTGATGTTTGAAAACGGTTATTCAGAGCTCCAGCAGAATCTTGGAAAACGTCATTCTCTCAGTCTGAGAACATCAGTTTGAGACAATGTTTCAGGTTAAACATAACTTATGAAAACAGCTTTGAATAAGTTTTTTTCTTGTTTATTTCAGTTGCAAATTGATATATATAGCTATATAAACCCTTTATTTGATGTTTGAAAACTGCTATACAGAGCTCCAGCAGAATCTTAGAAAACGTCATTCTCTCAGTCTCAGAACATCAATTTGAGACAATATTTCAGGTTAAACATAACTTTTGAAAACAGCTTGGAATAAATGTTTCTCTTGTTTATTTCAGATGCAAGTTGATATATATAGCTATATAAACCCTTTATTTGATGTTTGAAAACTGCTATTCAGAGCTCCAGCAGAATCTTAGAAAACGTCATTCTCTCAGTCTGAGAACATCAGTTTGAGACAATCTTTCAGGTTAAACATAACTTTTGAAAACAGCTTTGAATATGTTTTTCTCTTGTTTATTTCAGATGCAAATTGATATATATAGCTATATAAACCCTTTATTTGATGTTTGAAAACTGTTATTCAGAGCTCCAGCAGCATCTTAGCCCGCGTTCACTACTTCCAAGACTGTGAAAACATTCTGAGACTCGCTCGGACTAGACAACGCAATGCTGTATCTACAAGACCGTTCTGGTGGACCTGTCAATCAAATTCAAAGGAGAAGACATGGTGGTGTTTGGTTTGTGCACCAGGTAGGGTGCTTGGGGGAATTGCATTGTGGAAAAAAAAAGAGAAATGTTGATAAAAAAGAAGAACCACAAGGTGGCAGGATTGGACATCAAATACATCTCAGTCTGAATACATCACATTTAGAGAAGGTCTCACTTAAACATATCCTTTGAAAACAGCTTCGAATAAGTGTTTCTCTTGTTTATTCCAGATGCAAATTGATATATATAGCTATATAAACCCTTTATTTGATGTTTGAAAACTGCTATTCAGAGCTCCAGCAGAATCTTGGAAAACGTCATTCTCTCAGTCTGAGAACATCAGTTTGAGACAATATTTCAGGTTAAACATAACTTTTGAAAACAGCTTCGAATAAGTGTTTCTCTTGTTTATTTCAGATGCAAATTGATATATATAGCTATATAAACCCTTTATTTGATGTTTGAAAACTGTTATTCAGAGCTCCAGCAGAATCTTGGAAAACGTCATTCTCTCAGTCTGAGAACATCAGTTTGAGACAATATTTCAGGTTAAACATAACTTTTGAAAACAGCTTCGAATAAGTGTTTATCTTGTTTATTTCAGATGCAAATTGATATATATAGCTATATAAACCGTGTAACATCAGTTTGAGACAATATTTCATGTTAAACATAACTTTTGAAAACAGCTTCGAATAAGTGTTTCTCTTGTTTTTTTCAGATGCAAATTGATATATATAGCTATATAAACCCTTTATTTGATGTTTGAAAACTGTTATTCAGAGCTCCAGCAGAATCTTGGAAAACGTCATTCTCTCAGTCTGAGAACAATCAGTTTGAGACAATATTTCAGGTTAAACATAACTTTTGAAAACAGCTTCGAATAAGTGTTTCTCTTGTTTATTTCAGATGCAAATTGATATATATAGCTATATAAACCCTTTATTTGATGTTTGAAAACTGCTATTCAGAGCTCCAACAGAATCTTAGAAAACGTCATTCTCTCGGTCTGAGAACATCAGTTTGAGACAATATTTCAGGTTAAACATAACTTTTGAAAACAGCTTCGAATAAGTGTTTCTCTTGTTTATTTCAGATGCAAATTGATATATATAGCTATATAAACCCTTTATTTGATGTTTGAAAATTGCTATTCAGAGCTCCAGCAGAATCTTAGAAAACGTAATTCTCTCGGTCTGAGAACATCAGTTTGAGACAATATTTCAGGTTAAACATAACTTTTGAAACCAGCTTCGAATAAGTGTTTCTCTTGTTTATTTCAGATGCAAATTGATATATATAGCTATATAAACCCTTTATTTGATGTTTGAAAACTGCTATTCAGAACTCCAGCAGAATCTTAGAAAACGTCATTCTCTCGGTCTGAGAACATCAGTTTGAGACAATATTTCAGGTTAAACATAACTTTTGAAAACAGCTTTGAATAAGTTTTTCTTTTGTTTATTTCAGATGCAAATTGATATATATAGCTATATAAACCCTTTATTTGATGTTTGAAAACTGCTATTCAGCGCTCCAGCAGAATCTTAGAAAACGTCATTCTCTCAGTCTGAGAACATCAGTTTGAGACAATATTTCAGGTTAAACATAACTTTTGAAAACAGCTTCGAATAAGTGTTTCTCTTGTTTATTTCAGATGCAAATTGATATATATATAGCTATATAAACCCTTTATTTGATGTTTGAAAACTGCTATTCAGAGCTCCAGCAGAATCTTAGAAAACGTCATTCTCTCAGTCTGAGAACATCAGTTTGAGACAATGTTTCAGGTTAAACATAACTTTTGAAAACAGCTTCGAATAAGTGTTTCTCTTGTTTATTTCAGATGCAAATTGATATATATAGCTATATAAACCCTTTATTTGATGTTTGAAAACTGTTATTCAGAGCTCCAGCAGAATCTTGGAAAACGTCATTCTCTCAGTCTGAGAACATCAGTTTGAGATAATATTTCAGGTTAAACATAACTTTTGAAAACAGCTTCAAATAAGTGTTTCTCTTGTTTATTTCAGATGCAAATTGATATATATAGCTATATAAACCCTTTATTTGATGTTTGAAAACTGCTATTCAGAGCTCCAGCAGAATCTTAGAAAACGTCATTCTCTCGGTCTGAGAACATCAGTTTGAGACAATATTTCAGGTTAAACATAACTTTTGAAAACAGCTTTGAATAAGTTTTTCTTTTGTTTATTTCAGATGCAAATTGATATATATAGCTATATAAACCCTTTATTTGATGTTTGAAAACTGCTATTCAGAGCTCCAGCAGAATCTTAGAAAACGTCATTCTCTCAGTCTGAGAACATCAGTTTGAGACAATATTTCAGGTTAAACATAACTTTTGAAAACAGCTTCGAATAAGTGTTTCTCTTGTTTATTTCAGATACAAATTGATATATATAGCTATATAAACCCTTTATTTGATGTTTTAAAACTGTTATTCAGAGCTCCAGCAGAATCTTGGAAAACGTCATTCTCTCAGTCTGAGAAGATCAGTTTGAGACAATATTTCAGGTTAAACATAACTTTTGAAAACAGCTTCGAATAAATGTTTCTCTTGTTTATTTAAGATGCAAATTGATATATATAGCTATATAAACCCTTTATTTGATGTTTGAAAACTGCTATTCAGAGCTCCAGCAGAATCTTAGAAAACGTCATTCTCTCAGTCTGAGAACATCAGTTTGAGACAATGTTTCAGGTTAAACATAACTTTTGAAAACAGCTTCGAATAACTGTTTCTCTTGTTTATTTCAGATGCAAATTGATATATATAGCTATATAAACCCTTTATTTGATGTTTGAAAACTGTTATTCAGAGCTCCAGCAGAATCTTGGAAAACGTCATTCTCTCAGTCTGAGAAGATCAGTTTGAGACAATATTTCAGGTTAAACATAACTTTTGAAAACAGCTTCGAATAAATGTTTCTCTTGTTTATTTAAGATGCAAATTGATATATATAGCTATATCAACCCTTTATTTGATGTTTGAAAACTGCTATTCAGAGCTCCAGCAGAATCTTAGAAAACGTCATTCTCTCAGTCTGAGAACATCAGTTTGAGACAATGTTTCAGGTTAAACATAACTTTTGAAAACAGCTTCGAATAAGTGTTTCTCTTGTTTATTTCAGATGCAAATTGATATATATAGCTATATAAACCCTTTATTTGATGTTTGAAAACTGCTATTCAGAGCTCCAGCAGAATCTTAGAAAACGTCATTCTCTCAGTCTGAGAACATCAGTTTGAGACAATATTTCAGGTTAACCATAACTTTTGAAAACAGCTTCGATTAAGTGTTTCTCTTGTTTATTTCAGATGCAAATTGATATATATAGCTATATAAACCCTTTATTTGATGTTTGAAAACTGCTATTCAGAGCTCCAGCAGAATCTTGGAAAACATCATTCTCTCAGTCTGAGAAGATCAATTTGAGACAATATTTCAGGTTAAACATAACTTTTAAAAACAGCTTCGAATAAATGTTTCTCTTGTTTATTTCAGATGCAAATTGTTATATATAGCTATATAAACCCTTTATTTGATGTTTGAAAACTGCTATTCAGAGCTCCAGCAGAATCTTAGAAAACGTCATTCTCTCAGTCTGAGAACATCAGTTCGAGACAATATTTCAGGTTAAACATAACTTTTGAAAACAGCTTTGAATAAGTTTTTCTCTTGTTTATTTCAGATGCAAATTGATATATATAGCTATATCAACCCTTTATTTGATGTTTGAAAACGGTTATTCAGAGCTCCAGCAGAATCTTGGAAAACGTCATTCTCTCACTCAAGAAGATCAGTTTGAGACAATATTTCAGGTTAAACATAACTTTTGAAAACAGCTTCGAATAAATGTTTCTCTTGTTTATTTCAGATGCAAATTGTTATATATAGCTATATAAACCCTTTATTTGATGTTTGAAAACTGCTATTCAGAGCTCCAGCAGAATCTTAGAAAACGTCATTCTCTCAGTCTGAGAACATCAGTTTGAGACAATATTTCAGGTTAAACATAACTTTTGAAAACAGCTTCGAATAAGTGTTTCTCTTGTTTATTTCAGATGCAAATTGATATATATAGCTATATAAACCCTTTATTTGAAGTTTGAAAACTGCTATTCAGAGCTCCAGCAGAATCTTAGAAAACGTCATTCTCTCAGTCTGAGAACATCAGTTTGAGACAATATTTCAGGTTAAAAATAACTTTTGAAAACAGCTTTGAATATGTTTTTCTCTTGTTTATTTCAGATGCAAATTGATATATATAGCTATATAAACCCTTTATTTGATGTTTGAAAACTGCTATTCAGAGCTCCAGCAGAATCTTAGAAAACGTCATTCTCTCAGTCTGAGAACATCAGTTTGAGACAATATTTCAGGTTAAAAATAACTTTTGAAAACAGCTTTGAATATGTTTTTCTCTTGTTTATTTCAGATGCAAATTGATATATATAGCTATATAAACCCTTTATTTGATGTTTGAAAACTGTTATTCAGAGCTCCAGCAGCATCTTAGCCCGCGTTCACTACTTCCAAGACTGTGAAAACATTCTGAGACTCGCTCGGACTAGACAACGCAATGCTGTATCTACAAGACCGTTCTGGTGGACCTGTCAATCAAATTCAAAGGAGAAGACATGGTGGTGTTTGGTTTGTGCACCAGGTAGGGTGCTTGGGGGAATTGCATTGTGGAAAAAAAAAGAGAAATGTTGATAAAAAAGAAGAACCACAAGGTGGCGGGATTGGACATCAAATACATCTCAGTCTGAATACATCACATTTAGAGAAGGTCTCACTTAAACATATCCTTTGAAAACAGCTTTGAATAAGTGTTTCTCTTGTTTATTTCAGAATCAAATTGATATATATAGCTATATAAACCCTTTATTTGATGTTTGAAAACTGTTATTCAGAGCTCCAGCAGAATCTTGGAAAACGTCATTCTCTCAGTCTGAGAACAATCAGTTTGAGACAATATTTCAGGTTAAACATAACTTTTGAAAACAGCTTCGAATAAGTGTTTCTCTTGTTTATTTCAGATGCAAATTGATATATATAGCTATATAAACCCTTTATTTGATCTTTGAAAACTGCTATTCAGAGCTCCAGCAGAATCTTAGAAAACGTCATTCTCTCGGTCTGAGAACATCAGTTTGAGACAATATTTCAGGTTAAACATAAATTTTGAAAACAGCTTCGAATAAGTGTTTCTCTTGTTTATTCCAGATGCAAATTGATATATATAGCTATATAAACCCTTTATTTGATGTTTGAAAACTGCTATTCAGAGCTCCAGCAGAATCTTAGAAAACGTCATTCTCTCGGTCTGAGAACATCAGTTTGAGACAATATTTCAGGTTAAACATAACTTTTGAAAACAGCTTTGAATAAGTTTTTCTTTTGTTTATTTCAGATGCAAATTGATATATATAGCTATATAAACCCTTTATTTGATGTTTGAAAACTGCTATTCAGAGCTCCAGCAGAATCTTAGAAAACGTCATTGTCTCAGTCTGAGAACATCAGTTTGAGAAAATATTTCAGGTTAAACATAACTTTTGAAAACAGCTTCGAATAAGTGTTTCTCTTGTTTATTTCAGATGCAAATTGATATATATAGCTATATAAACCCTTTATTTGATGTTTTAAAACTGTTATTCAGAGCTCCAGCAGAATCTTGGAAAACCTCATTCTCTCAGTCTGAGAAGATCAGTTTGAGACAATATTTCAGGTTAAACATAACTTTTGAAAACAGATTCCAATAAATGTTTCTCTTGTTTATTTCAGATGCAAATTGATATATATATAGCTATATAAACCCTTTATTTGATGTTTGAAAACTGCTATTCAGAGCTCCAGCAGAATCTTAGAAAACGTCATTCTCTCAGTCTGAGAACATCAGTTTGAGACAATGTTTCAGGTTAAACATAACTTTTGAAAACAGCTTCGAATAAGTGTTTCTCTTGTTTATTTCAGATGCAAATTGTTATATATAGCTATATAAACCCTTTATTTGATGTTTGAAAACTGCTATTCAGAGCTCCAGCAGAATCTTAGAAAACGTCATTCTCTCAGTCTGAGAACATCAGTTTGAGACAATATTTCAGGTTAAACATAACTTTTGAAAACAGCTTCGAATAAGTGTTTCTCTTGTTTATTTCAGATGCAAATTGATATATATAGCTATATAAACCCTTTATTTGAAGTTTGAAAACTGCTATTCAGAGCTCCAGCAGAATCTTAGAAAACGTCATTCTCTCAGTCTGAGAACATCAGTTTGAGACAATATTTCAGGTTAAAAATAACTTTTGAAAACAGCTTTGAATATGTTTTTCTCTTGTTTATTTCAGATGCAAATTGATATATATAGCTATATAAACCCTTTATTTGATGTTTGAAAACTGTTATTCAGAGCTCCAGCAGCATCTTAGCCCGCGTTCACTACTTCCAAGACTGTGAAAACATTCTGAGACTCGCTCGGACTAGACAACGCAATGCTGTATCTACAAGACCGTTCTGGTGGACCTGTCAATCAAATTCAAAGGAGAAGACATGGTGGTGTTTGGTTTGTGCACCAGGTAGGGTGCTTGGGGGAATTGCATTGTGGAAAAAAAAAGATAAATGTTGATAAAAAAGAAGAACCACAAGGTGGCGGGATTGGACATCAAATACATCTCAGTCTGAATACATCACATTTAGAGAAGGTCTCACTTAAACATATCCTTTGAAAACAGCTTCGAATAAGTGTTTCTCTTGTTTATTTCAGATGCAAATTGATATATATAGCTATATAAACCGTTTAACATCAGTTTGAGACAATATTTCATGTTAAACATAATTTTGAAAACAGCTTCGAATAAGTGTTTCTCTTGTTTATTTCAGATGCAAATTGATATATATAGCTATATAAACCGTTTAACATCAGTTTGAGACAATATTTCATGTTAAACATAACTTTTGAAAACAGCTTCGAATAAGTGTTTCTCTTGTTTTTTTCAGATGCAAATTGATATATATAGCTATATAAACCCTTTATTTGATGTTTGAAAACTGTTATTCAGAGCTCCAGCAGAATCTTGGAAAACGTCATTCTCTCAGTCTGAGAACAATCAGTTTGAGACAATATTTCAGGTTAAACATAACTTTTGAAAACAGCTTCGAATAAGTGTTTCTCTTGTTTATTTCAGATGCAAATTGATATATATAGCTATATAAACCCTTTATTTGATCTTTGAAAACTGCTATTCAGAGCTTCAGCAGAATCTTAGAAAACGTCATTCTCTCGGTCTGAGAACATCAGTTTGAGACAATATTTCAGGTTAAACATAACTTTTGAAACCAGCTTCGAATAAGTGTTTCTCTTGTTTATTTCAGATGCAAATTGATATATATAGCTATATAAACCCTTTATTTGATGTTTGAAAACTGCTATTCAGAGCTCCAGCAGAATCTTAGAAAACGTCATTCTCTCAGTCTGAGAACATCAGTTTGAGACAATATTTCAGGTTAAACATAACTTTTGAAAACAGCTTCGAATAAATGTTTCTCTTGTTTATTTCAGATGCAAATTGATATATATAGCTATATAAACCCTTTATTTGATGTTTGAAAACTGCTATTCAGAGCTCCAGCAGAATCTTAGAAAACTTCATTCTCTCAGTCTGAGAACATCAGTTTGAGACAATGTTTCAGGTTAAACATAACTTTTGAAAACAGCTTCGAATAAGTGTTTCTCTTGTTTATTTCAGATGCAAATTGATATATATAGCTATATAAACCCTTTATTTGATGTTTGAAAACTGCTATTCAGAGCTCCAGCAGAATCTTAGAAAACGTCATTCTCTCGGTCTGAGAACATCAGTTTGAGACAATATTTCAGGTTAAACATAACTTTTGAAAACAGCTTTGAATAAGTTTTTCTTTTGTTTATTTCAGATGCAAATTGATATATATAGCTATATAAACCCTTTATTTGATGTTTTAAAACTGTTATTCAGAGCTCCAGCAGAATCTTGGAAAACGTCATTCTCTCAGTCTGAGAAGATCAGTTTGAGACAATATTTCAGGTTAAACATAACTTTTGAAAACAGCTTCGAATAAATGTTTCTCTTGTTTATTTCAGATGCAAATTGATATATATAGCTATATAAACCCTTTATTTGATGTTTGAAAACTGCTATTCAGAGCTCCAGCAGAATCTTAGAAAACGTCATTCTCTCAGTCTGAGAACATCAGTTTGAGACAATGTTTCAGGTTAAACATAACTTTTGAAAACAGCTTCGAATAAGTGTTTCTCTTGTTTATTTCAGATGCAAATTGATATATATAGCTATATAAACCCTTTATTTGATGTTTGAAAACTGCTATTCAGAGCTCCAGCAGAATCTTAGAAAACGTCATTCTCTCAGTCTGAGAACATCAGTTTGAGACAATATTTCAGGTTAAACATAACTTATGAAAACAGCTTCGAATAAGTGTTTCTCTTGTTTATTTCAGATGCAAATTGTTATATATAGCTATATCAACCCTTTATTTGATGTTTGAAAACTGCTATTCAGAGCTCCAGCAGAATCTTAGAAAACGTCATTCTCTCAGTCTGAGAAGATCAGTTTGAGACAATATTTCAGGTTAAACATAACTTTTGAAAACAGCTTCGAATAAATGTTTCTCTTGTTTATTTCAGATGCAAATTGTTATATATAGCTATATAAACCCTTTATTTGATGTTTGAAAACTGCTATTCAGAGCTCCAGCAGAATCTTAGAAAACGTCATTCTCTCAGTCTGAGAACATCAGTTTGAGACAATATTTCAGGTTAAACATAACTTTTGAAAACAGCTTCGAATAAGTGTTTCTCTTGTTTATTTCAGATGCAAATTGATATATATAGCTATATAAACCCTTTATTTGAAGTTTGAAAACTGCTATTCAGAGCTCCAGCAGAATCTTAGAAAACGTCATTCTCTCAGTCTGAGAACATCAGTTTGAGACAATATTTCAGGTTAAAAATAACTTTTGAAAACAGCTTTGAATATGTTTTTCTCTTGTTTATTTCAGATGCAAATTGATATATATAGCTATATAAACCCTTTATTTGATGTTTGAAAACTGTTATTCAGAGCTCCAGCAGCATCTTAGCCCGCGTTCACTACTTCCAAGACTGTGAAAACATTCTGAGACTCGCTCGGACTAGACAACGCAATGCTGTATCTACAAGACCGTTCTGGTGGACCTGTCAATCAAATTCAAAGGAGAAGACATGGTGGTGTTTGGTTTGTGCACCAGGTAGGGTGCTTGGGGGAATTGCATTGTGGAAAAAAAAAGAGAAATGTTGATAAAAAAGAAGAACCACAAGGTGGCGGGATTGGACATCAAATACATCTCAGTCTGAATACATCACATTTAGAGAAGGTCTCACTTAAACATATCCTTTGAAAACAGCTTCGAATAAGTGTTTCTCTTCTTTATTTCAGATGCAAATTGATATATATAGCTATATAAACCCTTTATTTGATGTTTGAAAACTGTTATTCAGAGCTCCAGCAGAATCTTGGAAAACGTCATTCTCTCAGTCTGAGAACATCAGTTTGAGACAATATTTCAGGTTAAACATAACTTTTGAAAACAGCTTCGAATAAGTGTTTCTCTTGTTTATTTCAGATGCAAATTGATATATATAGCTATATAAACCGTTTAACATCAGTTTGAGACAATATTTCATGTTAAACATAACTTTTGAAAACAGCTTCGAATAAGTGTTTCTCTTGTTTTTTTCAGATGCAAATTGATATATATAGCTATATAAACCCTTTATTTGATGTTTGAAAACTGTTATTCAGAGCTCCAGCAGAATCTTGGAAAACGTCATTCTCTCAGTCTGAGAACATCAGTTTGAGACAATATTTCAGGTTAAACATAACTTTTGAAAACAGCTTCGAATAAGTGTTTCTCTTGTTTATTTCAGATGCAAATTGATATATATAGCTATATAAACCGTTTAACATCAGTTTGAGACAATATTTCATGTTAAACATAACTTTTGAAAACAGCTTCGAATAAGTGTTTCTCTTGTTTTTTTCAGATGCAAATTGATATATATAGCTATATAAACCCTTTATTTGATGTTTGAAAACTGTTATTCAGAGCTCCAGCAGAATCTTGGAAAACGTCATTCTCTCAGTCTGAGAACATCAGTTTGAGACAATATTTCAGGTTAAACATAACTTTTGAAAACAGCTTTGAATAAGTGTTTCTCTTGTTTATTTCAGATGCAAATTAATATATATAGCTATATAAACCCTTTATTTGATCTTTGAAAACTGCTATTCAGAGCTCCAGCAGAATCTAAGAAAACGTCATTCTCGGTCTGAGAACATCAGTTTGAGACAATATTTCAGGTTAAACATAACTTTTGAAACCAGCTTCGAATAAGTGTTTCTCTTGTTTATTTCAGATGCAAATTGATATATATAGCTATATAAACCCTTTATTTGATGTTTTAAAACTGCTATTCAGAGCTCCAGCAGAATCTTAGAAAACGTCATTCTCTCAGTCTGAGAACATCAGTTTGAGACAATATTTCAGGTTAAACATAACTTTTGAAAACAGCTTCGAATAAGTGTTTCTCTTGTTTATTTCAGATGCAAATTGATATATATAGCTATATAAACCCTTTATTTGATGTTTGAAAACTGCTATTCAGAGCTCCAGCAGAATCTTAGAAAACGTCATTCTCTCGGTCAGAGAACATCAGTTTGAGACAATATTTCAGGTTAAACATAACTTTTGAAAACAGCTTTGAATAAGTTTTTCTTTTGTTTATTTCAGATGCAAATTGATATATATAGCTATATAAACCCTTTATTTGATGTTTTAAAACTGCTATTCAGAGCTCCAGCAGAATCTTAGAAAACGTCATTCTCTCAGTCTGAGAACATCAGTTTGAGACAATATTTCAGGTTAAACATAACTTTTGAAAACAGCTTCGAATAAGTGTTTCTCTTGTTTATTTCAGATGCAAATTGATATATATAGCTATATAAACCCTTTATTTGATGTTTGAAAACTGCTATTCAGAGCTCCAGCAGAATCTTAGAAAACGTCATTCTCTCGGTCAGAGAACATCAGTTTGAGACAATATTTCAGGTTAAACATAACTTTTGAAAACAGCTTTGAATAAGTTTTTCTTTTGTTTATTTCAGATGCAAATTGATATATATAGCTATATAAACCCTTTATTTGATGTTTGAAAACTGCTATTCAGAGCTCCACCAGAATCTTAGAAAACGTCATTCTCTCAGTCTGAGAACATCAGTTTGAGACAATATTTCAGGTTAAACATAACTTTTGAAAACAGCTTCGAATAAGTGTTTCTCTTGTTTATTCCAGATGCAAATTGATATATATAGCTATATAAACCCTTTATTTGATGTTTGAAAACTGCTATTCAGAGCTCCAGCAGAATCTTAGAAAACGTCATTCTCTCGGTCTGAGAACATCAGTTTGAGACAATATTTCAGGTTAAACATAACTTTTGAAAACAGCTTCGAATAAGTGTTTCTCTTGTTTATTTCAGATGCAAATTGATATATATAGCTATATAAACCCTTTATTTGATGTTTGAAAACTGCTATTCAGAGCTCCAGCAGAATCTTAGAAAACGTCATTCTCTCAGTCTGAGAACATCAGTTTGAGACAATATTTCAGGTTAAACAAAACTTTTGAAAACAGCTTTGAATAAGTGTTTCTCTTGTTTATTTCAGATGCAAATTGATATATATAGCTATATAAACCCTTTATTTGATGTTTGAAAACTGCTATTCAGAGCTCCAGCAGAATCTTAGAAAACGTCATTCTCTCGGTCTGAGAACATCAGTTTGAGACAATATTTCAGGTTAAACATAACTTTTGAAAACAGCTTTGAATAAGTTTTTCTTTTGTTTATTTCAGATGCAAATTGATATATATAGCTATATAAACCCTTTATTTGATGTTTGAAAACTGCTATTCGGAGCTCCAGCAGAATCTTAGAAAACGTCATTCTCTCAGTCTGAGAACATCAGTTTGAGACAATATTTCAGGTTAAACATAACTTTTGAAAACAGCTTCAAATAAGTGTTTCTCTTGTTTATTTCAGATGCAAATTGATATATATAGCTATATAAACCCTTTATTTGATGTTTGAAAACTGCTATTCAGAGCTCCAGCAGAATCTTGGAAAACTTCATTCTCTTGGTCTGAGAACATCAGTTTGAGACAATATTTCAGGTTAAACATAACTTTTGAAAACAGCTTCGAATAAGTGTTTCTCTTGTTTATTTCAGATGCAAATTGATATATATAGCTATATAAACCCTTTATTTGATGTTTTAAAACTGTTATTCAGAGCTCCAGCAGAATCTTGGAAAACGTCATTCTCTCAGTCTGAGAAGATCAGTTTGAGACAATATTTCAGGTTAAACATAACTTTTGAAAACAGCTTCGAATAAGTGTTTCTCTTGTTTATTCCAGATGCAAATTGATATATATAGCTATATAAACCCTTTATTTGATGTTTGAAAACTGCTATTCAGAGCTCCAGCAGAATCTTAGAAAACGTCATTCTCTCGGTCTGAGAACATCAGTTTGAGACAATATTTCAGGTTAAACATAACTTTTGAAAACAGCTTTGAATAAGTTTTTCTTTTGTTTATTTCAGATGCAAATTGATATATATAGCTATATAAACCCTTTATTTGATGTTTGAAAACTGCTATTCAGAGCTCCAGCAGAATCTTAGAAAACGTCATTCTCTCAGTCTGAGAACATCAGTTTGAGACAATATTTCAGGTTAAACATAACTTTTGAAAACAGCTTCGAATAAGTGTTTCTCTTGTTTATTTCAGATACAAATTGATATATATAGCTATATAAACCCTTTATTTGATGTTTTAAAACTGTTATTCAGAGCTCCAGCAGAATCTTGGAAAACGTCATTCTCTCAGTCTGAGAAGATCAGTTTGAGACAATATTTCAGGTTAAACATAACTTTTGAAAACAGCTTCGAATAAATGTTTCTCTTGTTTATTTAAGATGCAAATTGATATATATAGCTATATAAACCCTTTATTTGATGTTTGAAAACTGCTATTCAGAGCTCCAGCAGAATCTTAGAAAACGTCATTCTCTCAGTCTGAGAACATCAGTTTGAGACAATGTTTCAGGTTAAACATAACTTTTGAAAACAGCTTCGAATAAGTGTTTCTCTTGTTTATTTCAGATGCAAATTGATATATATAGCTATATAAACCCTTTATTTGATGTTTGAAAACTGTTATTCAGAGCTCCAGCAGAATCTTGGAAAACGTCATTCTCTCAGTCTGAGAAGATCAGTTTGAGACAATATTTCAGGTTAAACATAACTTTTGAAAACAGCTTCGAATAAATGTTTCTCTTGTTTATTTAAGATGCAAATTGATATATATAGCTATATAAACCCTTTATTTGATGTTTGAAAACTGCTATTCAGAGCTCCAGCAGAATCTTAGAAAACGTCATTCTCTCAGTCTGAGAACATCAGTTTGAGACAATGTTTCAGGTTAAACATAACTTTTGAAAACAGCTTCGAATAAGTGTTTCTCTTGTTTATTTCAGATGCAAATTGATATATATAGCTATATAAACCCTTTATTTGATGTTTGAAAACTGCTATTCAGAGCTCCAGCAGAATATTAGAAAACGTCATTCTCTCAGTCTGAGAACATCAGTTTGAGACAATATTTCAGGTTAACCATAACTTTTGAAAACAGCTTCGAATAAGTGTTTCTCTTGTTTATTTCAGATGCAAATTGATATATATAGCTATATAAACCCTTTATTTGATGTTTGAAAACTGCTATTCAGAGCTCCAGCAGAATCTTGGAAAACGTCATTCTCTCAGTCTGAGAAGATCAGTTTGAGACAATATTTCAGGTTAAACATAACTTTTGAAAACAGCTTCGAATAAGTGTTTCTCTTGTTTATTTCAGATGCAAATTGATATATATAGCTATATCAACCCTTTATTTGATGTTTGAAAACGGTTATTCAGAGCTCCAGCAGAATCTTGGAAAACGTCATTCTCTCAGTCTGAGAAGATCAATTTGAGACAATATTTCAGGTTAAACATAACTTTTAAAAACAGCTTCGAATAAATGTTTCTCTTGTTTATTTCAGATGCAAATTGTTATATATAGCTATATAAACCCTTTATTTGATGTTTGAAAACTGCTATTCAGAGCTCCAGCAGAATCTTAGAAAACATCATTCTCTCAGTCTGAGAACATCAGTTCGAGACAATATTTCAGGTTAAACATAACTTTTGAAAACAGCTTTGAATAAGTTTTTCTCTTGTTTATTTCAGATGCAAATTGATATATATAGCTATATCAACCCTTTATTTGATGTTTGAAAACGGTTATTCAGAGCTCCAGCAGAATCTTGGAAAACGTCATTCTCTCACTCAAGAAGATCAGTTTGAGACAATATTTCAGGTTAAACATAACTTTTGAAAACAGCTTCGAATAAATGTTTCTCTTGTTTATTTCAGATGCAAATTGTTATATATAGCTATATAAACCCTTTATTTGATGTTTGAAAACTGCTATTCAGAGCTCCAGCAGAATCTTAGAAAACGTCATTCTCTCAGTCTGAGAACATCAGTTTGAGACAATATTTCAGGTTAAACATAACTTTTGAAAACAGCTTCGAATAAGTGTTTCTCTTGTTTATTTCAGATGCAAATTGATATATATAGCTATATAAACCCTTTATTTGAAGTTTGAAAACTGCTATTCAGAGCTCCAGCAGAATCTTAGAAAACGTCATTCTCTCAGTCTGAGAACATCAGTTTGAGACAATATTTCAGGTTAAAAATAACTTTTGAAAACAGCTTTGAATATGTTTTTCTCTTGTTTATTTCAGATGCAAATTGATATATATAGCTATATAAACCCTTTATTTGATGTTTGAAAACTGTTATTCAGAGCTCCAGCAGCATCTTAGCCCGCGTTCACTACTTCCAAGACTGTGAAAACATTCTGAGACTCGCTCGGACTAGACAACGCAATGCTGTATCTACAAGACCGTTCTGGTGGACCTGTCAATCAAATTCAAAGGAGAAGACATGGTGGTGTTTGGTTTGTGCACCAGGTAGGGTGCTTGGGGGAATTGCATTGTGGAAAAAAAAAGAGAAATGTTGATAAAAAAGAAGAACCACAAGGTGGCGGGATTGGACATCAAATACATCTCAGTCTGAATACATCACATTTAGAGAAGGTCTCACTTAAACATATCCTTTGAAAACAGCTTTGAATAAGTGTTTCTCTTGTTTATTTCAGAATCAAATTGATATATATAGCTATATAAACCCTTTATTTGATGTTTGAAAACTGTTATTCAGAGCTCCAGCAGAATCTTGGAAAACGTCATTCTCTCAGTCTGAGAACAATCAGTTTGAGACAATATTTCAGGTTAAACATAACTTTTGAAAACAGCTTCGAATAAGTGTTTCTCTTGTTTATCTCAGATGCAAATTGATATATATAGCTATATAAACCCTTTATTTGATCTTTGAAAACTGCTATTCAGAGCTCCAGCAGAATCTTAGAAAACGTCATTCTCTCGGTCTGAGAACATCAGTTTGAGACAATATTTCAGGTTAAACATAACTTTTGAAAACAGCTTCGAATAAGTGTTTCTCTTGTTTATTCCAGATGCAAATTGATATATATAGCTATATAAACCCTTTATTTGATGTTTGAAAACTGCTATTCAGAGCTCCAGCAGAATCTTAGAAAACGTCATTCTCTCGGTCTGAGAACATCAGTTTGAGACAATATTTCAGGTTAAACATAACTTTTGAAAACAGCTTTGAATAAGTTTTTCTTTTGTTTATTTCAGATGCAAATTGATATATATAGCTATATAAACCCTTTATTTGATGTTTGAAAACTGCTATTCAGAGCTCCAGCAGAATCTTAGAAAACGTCATTGTCTCAGTCTGAGAACATCAGTTTGAGAAAATATTTCAGGTTAAACATAACTTTTGAAAACAGCTTCGAATAAGTGTTTCTCTTGTTTATTTCAGATGCAAATTGATATATATAGCTATATAAACCCTTTATTTGATGTTTTAAAACTGTTATTCAGAGCTCCAGCAGAATCTTGGAAAACCTCATTCTCTCAGTCTGAGAAGATCAGTTTGAGACAATATTTCAGGTTAAACATAACTTTTGAAAACAGATTCCAATAAATGTTTCTCTTGTTTATTTCAGATGCAAATTGATATATATATAGCTATATAAACCCTTTATTTGATGTTTGAAAACTGCTATTCAGAGCTCCAGCAGAATCTTAGAAAACGTCATTCTCTCAGTCTGAGAACATCAGTTTGAGACAATGTTTCAGGTTAAACATAACTTTTGAAAACAGCTTCGAATAAGTGTTTCTCTTGTTTATTTCAGATGCAAATTGTTATATATAGCTATATAAACCCTTTATTTGATGTTTGAAAACTGCTATTCAGAGCTCCAGCAGAATCTTGGAAAACGTCATTCTCTCAGTCTGAGAACATCAGTTTGAGACAATATTTCAGGTTAAACATAACTTTTGAAAACAGCTTCGAATAAGTGTTTCTCTTGTTTATTTCAGATGCAAATTGATATATATAGCTATATAAACCCTTTATTTGATGTTTGAAAACTGTTATTCAGAGCTCCAGCAGAATCTTGGAAAACGTCATTCTCTCAGTCTGAGAACATCAGTTTGAGCGGTAATTTCATGTTAAACATAACTTTTGAAAACAGCTTCGAATAAGTTTTTCTCTTGTTTATTTCAGATGCAAATTGATATATATATATAGCTATATAAACCCTTTATTTGATGTTTGAAAACTGCTATACAGAGCTCCAGCAGAATCTTAGAAAACGTCATTCTCTCAGTCTGAGAACATCAGTTTGAGACAATATTTCAGGTTAAACATAACTTTTGAAAACAGCTTCTAATAAGTGTTTCTCTTGTTTATTTCAGATGCAAATTGATATATATAGCTATATAAACCCTTTATTTGATGTTAGAAAACTGTTATTCAGAGCTCCAGCAGAATCTTAGAAAACGTCATTCTCTCAGTCTGAGAACATCAGTTTGAGACAATATTTCAGGTTAAACATAACTTTTGAAAACAGCTTCGAATAAGTGTTTCTCTTGTTTATTTCAGATGCAAATTGATATATATAGCTATATAAACCCTTTATTTGATGTTTGAAAACTGCTATTCAGAGCTCCAGCAGAATCTTAGAAAACATCATTCTCTCAGTCTGAGAACATCAGTTTGAGACAATATTTCAGGTTAAACATAACTTTTGAAAACAGCTTTGAATAAGTGTTTCTTATGTTTATTACAGGTAATAATCTATGTATGTAGCTATATAAACCCTTCATTTGATGTTTGAACACTGTTATTCAGAGCTCCAGCAGCATCTTAGAAAACATCATTCTCTCAGTTTTAAAACATCAGTTTGAGACAATATTTCATGTTAAACATAACTTTTGAAAACAGCTTAGAATAAGTGTTTATTATGTTATGTTTATTACAGGTATTAATTGATGTATGTAGCTATATAAACCCTTTATTTGAAGTTTGAACCCTGAAATTTAGAGTTTGAGCAGAATCTTGGAAAACGTCTTTCTCTCAGTCTGAAAACATCAGTTTGAGACAACTTTAAACGTAACTTTTGAAAACAACTTCAAATAGGTGTTTCTCATGTTTCTTATAGCTGGTTATTAATGTTTGTAGCTAAATAAAACCTTATTTGAAGTTTGAACAACAACTGAGCAACATCTTAGAAAACCTAATTCAGGGTCGTAATCCAAGTTCATCTGCTACTTTTGTACTTCCCATATTATTTATTTAAGTGTCTCTTTTTTTGAACAGTCAGGAAGTCGTCGTGGGAGAGGGGCTTCGTTAATTGCTGCATCTACAAGACAGTTCTGGTAGACCTGTCAATCAAATACAAAGGAGAAGACATGCTGCTGTTTGGTTCGCGCACCAGGTAGGGTAGGGGGCTTGACTGGCTTGCCTTGTGGCAAAAAAAAAGATAAATTTTGATTAAAAAAAAAAAAAAGAACCAGGCATGGTCCCCCACCAGGTGACGGGCTTGTACTTCAAATAAATCTCAGTCTGAATACATCACTTTTAGAGAAGATTTCACTTAAATATAACTTTTGAACGTCTTGCTCTAAGTCTGAAAACATCATCAAATCATAATTGAGTTAAAAATGATGTCAATTACTCATCACTTATAGAAGCAACATGCAAGATTCCCATTCTTGCGCTCCGGGTTTGATTCCCGGACGGCGCCCATGTATTTTCAGCAGCACTGTGACGGACCGCAAACGCCTTCAGAGAGTGGTGAACACAGCTGAGAGGGTCACCAGAACTTCTCTGCCCTCCCTGCAGAGCATATACCACCGCAGGGTCCACAGTAAAGCTGCCTCCATCCTCAAAGATCCCATGCACCCCCAGCACGGACTGTTCACACTCCTGCCCTCAAGGCCGCAGGTACAGGAGTGTGAAGTGCGGACAAAGAGACTAAAAAGCTCTTTCTTTCCAACCGCCATCAGTCTCCTCAACAGCTAAAACCACATCTACCTCATGCACTATTTACACTACTTGTACTTTTGTTGCTCTGTTTTTTTTTAATATTTTTACTCTTTCAAATGTATATATGGTTATATGTATGTATATATATAGATATATATATAGTTTTATTTTTACGGTGCACTTTTGTTAGTACCTATGACAATAAACACTTTGAATCTTGAATCTTGAATCTATATTTTGACTCCTTTTTACCAGTGAGTCCTCGAAAGCTGTCCCGGGTTGTTTCCTCCTCAAAGTCCAAAACATGTCATCGATCCTACATGGCTACTTAAAGAACTGTTCACCTTACTTAGCACTTTCATACTTGACATTATTAACTTGTCAATGAAATCAGGCTATGTGCCTCAGATTTTTAAAGTTGCAGTAATTAAACCTCTGCTAAAAACCCACTCTTGATCCAGAGGTTCTCACTTACTATAGGCCTATATCTAATCATGTCTTCATTTAAAGAATTCTGGAGAAAGTGGTTACAAAGTCAGCTGTGTGATTTTCTCCATGACAATGATCAATTTGAGCTGATTCAGTGTGGTTTATGGAACACCACAGCACAGAGAACGCCCTTGTAAAAGTTAGTAACAACCTGCTGATGGACTCTGATCAGGGCCATGTTTCAGTTCTTGTTCTTCTAGATCTCAGTGCTGCATTTGACACTGTTGACCACCAAATCCTTCTACAGAGGCTAGAAAACCACATAGGCATACGTGGAACTGCTCTAAACTGGTTTAAATCTTACCTGTCGGATAGAACGAACTATGTACATGTCAACCACCTCTCATCGACACACACTAAGGTCAGCTATGGTGTCCCACAAGGTTCTGTTCTTGGTCCAATCCTATTCACAATCTATATGCTCCCACTATAGGACTTGATCAGAAGACACCTTATAAACTTTCACTGTTATGCTGATGACACCCAACTCTACTTCAAGGAAGCCAGATGAAAGAAATCAGCTAACACAAATACAGTCCTGTATTACAGATATCAAGTCCTGGATGACCAAAAACGTCCTCTTACTGAACTCGGAAAAACTGAGGTTTTACTATTTGGTCCGCAACATCTCAAGACAATCATTAACTAATGATCTAGTTTTACATAATGGACTTTCTCCTGCTACTAGCACCACTGTAAAGAATCTGGGTGTCTGCTTTGACGAGGACTTGTCATTTAACTCAAACATAAAACAAATCTCACGGACTGCCTACTTCCACCTTCGTAACATTTAAAAAATCAGGCACTTCTTCCTTTAGATGCTGCTGAGAAACTCATCCACGCTTTTGTTACCTCCAGGCTGGAATACTGAAACTCTCCTCTGTCAGGATGTTCTAAAAAGTCTCTCAGCTCATTCAGTACTCTGACGGTCGTGTCCTGACTAAGACTAAGAGGCGCGAACACATTTCCACTGTGCTGTCTTCCTTACATTGGCTTCCTGTAGAATTTAGAATACAATTTAAAATCCTTCTCTTAACCTATAAAGCCTTACATGGTCTAGCACCAACATACATTAAAGATCTAATCCAAACTAATCAACCCTCTAAATAACTGATAATAATTTTGATTTGAGTAAAGTTTAATAAATAAAAAATAAAAAAAAACCTTTATGAGTCGATCAGTGGATAAATTAATTGAAGAAAGAACATTTGAAAGAAACAACCGCTTCATATTTGAATCCTCAGTTTGGTCATATGATACCTGCATTTGACTGACTTACAAACATGACATGACGTAGACAAAACACTGTGCAGCTGCAGTGGATTAGACTTTGTGTCTATGTGTCTGTGTGACTATGTGAGTGCCAGGATGAATCAAGTGCAAGAACATGTGAGAGCATGTGTGTGTGCACTGAGAGAAAGAAGCAATTTACACTATAACATACCGGCATTTGATACGTGCATGTGCATGATTCAATTGATCATTGTTTTGATATTTTGACTAATGTAGTGAACAGTTTAGATTTATTCTAAAAGGTTTGAGGAATGCTGCACCTCAAGTGAGGTGAAAGAAAGCCCTCGTAAATCTCTTCCTTCCCTAATCCTGTGTGTGTTAGAGTGAAGGAGACCATTCACCCCCAAACATTTTCTTTGCAGGCTCCATTTCACATATCAATGATAAAATGTGTTTTAATAACAGTGTTAGTTTCCAATGATGACTTGAATTCTCCAGTAACAGAAGCAACACATCTGTCAGTTGTTTGCTGGTCTAGAGACACCAGAACCTTGTTGAGTGTGTTGTGTCTCATGATATTGTGATAGTGTGTAACTGTCTTTTCCTTTGTGATGAACATTGTGCGCTTGCGAAATAACCTTCAATATTATAAAGAAATGATTTGCAGCACTGTAAGGTTCAAGTGTGGGACTTCCAGAACTAAGGTAAGATCAGAAATTCATAACGAGAACATTTTTGCAAATTTAGGAAGAACATGATAGCTGCCCTGTCGTGAGACGATGCCTGGAGACTGTGCTGGGTGGGACCATGACTGCAGATCTCACCGCCGACATGGCTTTGAGGGTCTGAGAAAGGAGACCTAGTCGACACGAAAGGCGAGTCTAGAGGAGAGATCGAAGGTGCCACGCGAGAGACTAAAACAGGACTAGACGAGGGTGTAACGTGAGACCAGACCAGACACGTGAGGGTTCTACACGGGAGGCTGAACCGGCTACATCCAAGTCTGGACCGGACTGGAGTTCCAGACGGACAGAAGAGAAGATGCGTTCTGTCCCCGACAAGTGGGTAGAACATTACCACCAACTGCGGCCCCTACATCCTGTGGCCCCTACATCCTGCGGCCCCTGCTTCCTGTGGTCCCTGCATCCTCACTCCCTGAAGTATCACTGCTTTCACTGCCAGCAGTGATCCACCCCTGCACCTGATGAAGTCTCGCTGCCAGCGGTGACCTTTTCCACCACATCACTCCCACTTGGTGGCAATTTTCCTGCTTTTGCCTATTTCCTTTTGAAATATGGTTTTCCACAACAACCAGCGGAAACACACCCTACACTGCCTACATGAGCAGTTTTTTCGCTTGTCCTGAGTCTTGAGCCCACATGAACTGGGGTGCTCAGGGAAGTTTCCATTTTTTTCGATCAAAGAGGTGCTGCATGGAATCCTGCGCCTCAACCAAGCGATCCTGTCCCTCATTGAGCGTTTGGTTATCTCATTGAATCAGCTCAATTCACTTCAGTGCGAGCCCACAAACGACATTGGTAGCTCGCTTGAGTACTCTTTCAATGATATCACTTGTAATGCTGCCTTTCTGACACACTTGGGAATTCACTATTGAGGTTTCTTGTTGTACATGCAGGACACACATAGACCCTATAATTAAACTCCAGAAAAGAGTTATTAGAATAATTAACAAAGCATCCCATTAGCCAAACTACTAATTAATAACTTCTGGTTCTAAATAAAGTCTGGCATTTTAAAAATGAGGTGACATTTTACATATAAAAACATTAGAAGCATTATTTTGAGTTAAAAGTTGAGAACTAATGTTAAATATAGTTGGTTTCATTTCTGTAAGTAAAATAATGAAAGAGGCTGTGTGACAAAGTTTTGTAGAACATTGGTCAGTTTAAAAATAAAATACATTTAAAAAATAAAAATGAAAGGGTAAAAACATTGAAATGTAAAATACCTAAGGATTACAAGGTAAAATGACTGAAATGTGATATGATTTTGTTTTTTGTTTTTCTGCTCTGTATAATTGATATTTTGGATTATTTCATGGATTACATAGGATAGGAAAATAAGCCTTGGCTTCAGCCTGTTACTTTTTCGATTACAGAGTTTGTTTAAAGGTTTGTGGTGAGAAAATGTTGTGTAGAAGTTATGGTAATAAAGGCAAACTGATTGAACATAGTTGAATTATTTTATATTGTAAAAAACTAAGAAAACTATTCATTCAGAATAACTTCCACTGTGAAATGCTTAATCAGATTTATTCTGTTACGGCCCAAAATGCCACTCCACCTCTGTTTAATCCTACTTTGACAATAAATTACTCCTGTATAGCTCTGTATAGTGTAAATTACACTAGAGACCTGATTATCGTGTGCATGAACAACTATCTGTCACTTCACTTATGACGTTTCAAAATCTTATTTTTATAGACATGATACTTTCAGAGAAAGGAGGGGTGTGCGCAATGTTTGGTGATCTATGTTGTACGTTCATTCTGAATAAAACCGCCCCGGATGGTAGCTTGACCAAAGCCATTTGGTCTTAAAGCACTCTCAAATGAACTCAAAGAAGACTCAGGAAATTGGTTGAGTGATATGATGGATAGGTGGTTTGGTAAATGGAAGTCAATACTAATATCTCATTTAATGTCTGTCGCTGTATTTTCAGCACTTGTGATCTGCGGGTGCTGTTGTATTCCTTGTATCAGCTCATTATGTAACCATATTATCATATCTGCAATTGAAGAGAAGACTGCGCCTCCCCCTTATCAGATGGCATTGTTGACAGATCATGAAGAGTTCTGATAGAATTATTAATCTCATATTTTATTTGATTATTTACCATATACCAGATTTTGTGATAAAAGGTTTGTTTTAAACTTCAAATATTAAGGTTGACCTCTGGTTTCAGAGATCAAAGAAGGGATTGAAGATATATCCTTAAATACATCCACATATGTGTATTCATTGATGGGTTGAATATATGTCCTCGTTTTGTGTACTCAATTGTTAACATTGATAATGTTATCTTTTATTCAGAGTTCAAACATTTCTTGTATTTTGTCTTTCGTCTTTCGTCATCTGTGCCTGAACTCTGTATGGACCTTGACGCCACTTTGTCGGTGGTTCTGACTGTGAAAGACATATGTGTTGGTAAAATAATGTTGTAGCCATGTGAACATGCTCTCCTTGTTGAGATAAGAAACGTATACGATTCTAAAGATGTCAAGACACAGAATTTATGGTCTATAGACCTGGTTTGAGATAACAAGTTTGAAGGAAGACTGAAGATTCTTTGTTTAGGTCAGTGTTCAGCTCAAACGACATGTTTCTTGTTCACGAATTAGTCAGATTTTGTATTTAAGGTCTTGTAAGGCCTAACTTTGAAATCATTCTTTGCTATTAATAAATTGAATGTTTTAATTCTAAAATGTTACTCTTCCTTGGATCAAACGAATGCGCAGAACTCATTAGACAGGAGAGAGAATTGAGTTCGCTTCAAATGAAAAGTGAGAAAAGTGACCTAAAATAGAAACGGGCCAGGCGGCATGTTTCCCCACCAGGCGGCGGGCTTTGGGGCTTGATTTGTGGGTAGAAAAGTGAGAAA
Organism: Callionymus lyra; assembly: GCF_982586985.1. Taxonomy (NCBI): domain Eukaryota; kingdom Metazoa; phylum Chordata; class Actinopteri; order Syngnathiformes; family Callionymidae; genus Callionymus; species Callionymus lyra. The sequence goes on along the minus strand of NW_028258549.1, from coordinate 10,922 downwards.
AGTGCCCTAAAATAGAACCAGGGCAGGCGGCATGATCTCCCACCAGGCGGCGGGCTTGGGGGGCTTGATTTGTGGGTAGAAAAGTGAGAAAGGTTACCTGAAGTTACCTAAAATAGAAATGGGCCAGTGTCACTATAAGTAGTCAAAATGCTAGATCTTGCAGATTCAGACAAAGTATACAAGTAAGTACAACAGCCTCAAGAGCAAAGACTACCTCTGTCTGGTCATGTTCTGCAACAGGTGGATTCGTGTAGAACAGGGGTGGCCAACCAGTCAGAGCCTAAGAGCCACATTTTTTTACTGTGTTACCGCAAAGAGCCACGTCATACATATGGGCACACATGAACATCGCCTCATCCCTTCCTCACACACACACAGACCTCTGCTTAGCCAGATTTATTTTAAATGTCACACACCAACATGATAATGACAGAATTTGACATCTGCAGACCACGGGTCAGTCATTTTCAACAATGAACATTGTGTGCACTGTCTTACACGCACAAACTCTCAGTTCAACTAAGTCCACAAACTAAAATATAATAATTAAAATGTATTTTTTCTCTTACTATGCATGTTGCTTAGTGGGACTTCTGGCATTCCTTGCTTTGAACAAACCTCATCAGATCTGGCTTGTATTCAGTTGTTGCCACTCGAAGCAATTCTTTCACATGGGTGTCAGTCAGAACAGATCGATGCTTTGATTTCACGTGTTTCAGGAAGAAAACACAGACTCGCAGACGTATGTTGACCCAAATATTGACAGTATCTTAAGCGCAGCCCGTTTGACATTGGGGTACTTTTCCATAGAAAATATAAACTCTTCCATTCAGTTAAAAACGTCCTGTGTTCATATTCCTATTTTCATTTGGCTGTGCATTTTTTCCCTGCCATTTTGAAAGCGAACTTGACACAAATTGTTTACTCAAAAGATCTTGTCCCTACTGAGAAACTTTGCGGTATTTTCATCCAACGCGCATGTATTGAACTCAAGCGAAGCGAACACACACATTTAGAAAACACAAACCCAAACCTCGATATGAATGTTAGAGTGATGGGATCGACAGTTCTTTTGACTGTACTTTGGCACTTTGTGCCAACATAAAAACTAAATGTTCTGTAGCAAAGTCTATTATAGAATCCCTCCCACCGGCACGGTCGCAGCTGAGTTCAACTGAACTGAGAAAGGAATGAAGTTCAGTACGTTCACTCAAAAGATCGTTCGTTCCAACAAATCGTTCGAGAACCACACAACACTAGAACATTAGAGCCGCATGAAACCAGGCAAAGAGCCGCATGCGGCTCGGGAGCCGCGGGTTGGCCAGGCCTGGTGTAGAAGAACTGTAATAGACTGTAATAGAAAAAAATGAAAGTTATGAATTGATTTCAGCAGTAATAACTGACTACACTACAAGTAAGTAAGTAGTAATTTATATTTATAGAGGGCTTTTCCAGACCAGGGTCACAAAGTGCTTAAACAATCAAAAACAAAACTCAATAAAATATATAAAAGATCAAGATAACACAGGAGTTACGGAAAATCAAGGAAAGGCCTGCACAAATTAAAATGTTTTAGATCGTTCCAAAGCTTAGGAGCAACTGCCTGGAAGGGTTTCTCTCCTCTGGTCCTGAACCGTGTGCGAGGAACCACAAGTAGATTCTGATCCACAGACCTCAGAGCCCGAGCTGGGGTGTTAGGCTGGATCAGATCACTGATGGAAGTCAGTGATCAGTCAGAGCCTGATTAGAATAACAAGGATCGGAGAAATGTAATACAATACAAATAAATAAATAAATGCACTGATCATGCGTTCAGAGATAAGCTCTCCATAGAATAGAATAGAATAGAAAATCTTTATTCATCCCCAGAGGGGAAACACACTTTCACAACAGCGCAGTTTAAAAAATAAAGTGCAAGGAAAAATAAATAATAAAAGAGATAATATAAAATAAAATAAAAACGATCTTAAGAATATACAATTATTTACAAAAATTAGAAATTTAACACTATTAACAGAATAAAATAGAATACAATAAAAATAAAATAGAAATAAAAACGGGAAAAAAATAAAAATAAAAAGCACACAAGAAGAAAAACTCACTACCGATTAGCATCAGGATATTTAAAGTAGAGAGTTAAATATCCTGACACCAGTTGGGATGAAGGACCTTCTATAACGCTCCGTCCTACACTGGGGGTGCCTGAGCCTGCCACTGAAGGAGCTGGCCAGCTCCTCCACGGTCAGGTGCAGTGGGTGAAGGGCGTTGTCCCTGATGGAGGATAGTCTGGAGAGTGTCCTCCTCTCTCCCACCTCCTCCACCGAGTCCAGCGAGCGGCCCAGGACAGAGCCGGCCCTCGTGACCAGCCTGTTGAGTCTCTTCCTGTCCCGGTCCGTGCTGCCTGCTCCCCAGCAGACCACAGCGTAGTGGATAGCAGAGGCTACCACGGAGTCATAAAAGGTCCTTAAAAGTGGTCTGCACACTCCGAAGGACCTCAGTCTCCCCAGGAGGTGGAGGCGACTTCGGCCCTTCTTGTACACGGCGTTGATGTGTGTGGACCAGTTCAGTTTATTGTTGAGGTGAACACCCAGGTATTTGAAGCTGTCCACCAGCTCAATGTCCGAGCCCTGGATGCTCACCGGTTGATGTGGTGGGGACTTTTTCCTGAAGTCAATCACCATCTCCCTTGTCTTACCGGTGTTTAAGCAAAGGTAGTTGCTCTCACACCAGTCAACAAAGTCCTTAATGACTGACCTGTACTCCAGCTCGCCCCCCCCAGACACGCAGCCCACAATGGCCGAGTCGTCAGAAAACTCTCCTCACCTGTTCAGATGTAACAGAGAGAGGTGGCTGTGGGGGGTTGGGCAGCTGAGGCAGTAGGGCGTGTTGGGGGGGAGAAAGGTGGCTTGGAGGTGAGAACAGTTGGGGGGAGGGGGCTGAAGCAGGGGAAAAACAGCTTTGTGAAGAGTGAGGGGCAGAGATGGAGGGGGGAGGGGGGCCCTGATCAAACCGGTTGAAATACTGGTTAAGTTCAGTGGCCCATCTTTGGTCTCCCCCTGCTGTGGCTCTGGCTCCACTCTGGCCATGACCTTAGATTTTCTTCAGGCCTTTCCACACATCCCTTGTGTTGCCCTGCGCCAGTTGCTCCTCCAGTTTCCTCTTGTATTCGTCCTTGGCCATCCTGATCGCCTTCTTGAGTTCACGCTGGACCTCCTTAAGCTCCTCTCTGCTCCCTGAAGCAAACACCCTCTTCTTCTTGTTCAGCAGAACTTGAAGTTGAGGGGTCACCCATGGCTTGGTGTTGGCAAAGCACCGCACCCTCCGGGTCGGCGTGACGTTGCCCTCACAGAACTTTATGTAATCCGTGGAATGGTCATTGAAGGTGTCGATGTCATCACCATGAGAGAACACGCTCCAGTCCGTAGACTCAAAGCAGTCTCTCAGCCTCTCCTTGGTTTCATCATTCCACATCTTAACAGTTATTTTCTGTGCAGGCTGTCTCCTCACCATGGGAGTGTATTCAGGTCGCAGACGTATCAGGTTGTGATCAGAGCGGCCGAGGGGGGGCAGGGGGATGGAGGTGTAGGCACCTTTTACATTTGCATATAAAAGGTCCAGAGTCTTGTCCTCCCGGGTGTGGCATTTCACGTATTGTGTGAAGGTGGGAAGAATGGAGGAAAGTGAGGCATGGTTGAAATCTCCGTTAATGAGCAGGAGAGAGTTCGGGTGTTTGAGCTGCAGGTCCGACACTGAGGCGCTCAGCCTCTCGCTCGCTGCGGCTGCGTCCGCAGAGGGAGGAATGTAAACAGTGAACACAATCACATGTGAGAACTCCCTCGGGATGTAATACGGGCGGATGCCCACCACAACAAACTCTATGTCCTTAGTGCACACTTGTTCTTTAATGGAGACATGAGCGGGATCGCTCCATCTCTCATTAATAAACACCGCCACTCCTCCTCCTCTCCTCTTTCCGTCCATGTCCCGGTCCGCACGCACCATCTTGAACCCCTCCAGGGAAACAACAGAGTCCGGGGTCTTCTCCGTCAGCCAGGTCTCCGTGAAACATAGAAGGCTGCTCTCACGGAAGTCCCTCTGATGCCGGGTCAGCGCAGCGAGCTCGTCCGTTTTATTCACGATCGAACGTACATTTCCCATGATGATCGATGGAATAAAGGGACGGAACCTACGCTTCTTCTCTTGTTTCATCCGACCTGCTCTGCATCCGCGTCTTTTTCTCTTGATTTCCACGGGAATCGTCCATTCCGCGCTGAGAGAGAGAGCGGTGTTGCGCAACCCCAACAGCTGATCCCTGGTGTAAACAATAGACCCGCTGAGCGTGTCTGCCGACGGAGTTCCAAAAAGTGACGAAAGTAGTAGAAAACCGAAGGCAAAAGTTGTAAAAGTGGTCTCGTTTTGTGCACAACGGCAACATGATCCGACCATTCTAAAGAAAAAATTAAAAAGACGCCAGAAAAATGGAAAAAGTGTGATAAAAAGTAGGTAGAAAGAGGGAACTGTTGTAAACAGCAGCTGCGTGAGCGGCGCCATCTGTTTCTGATCCCAGTTCTAGGGTTCACCAACAGGTTTGTAACGTTCTCCTCATTAAATGAGGTTTAGGTCCTTGTTGCTCTACTGTGCAACTCAGGAGAAAAAGTCGCCTCTTCTGCAGCCGACATTCTGCTTTTAGCTGTTAAGCCCCTCCCAGGGGTGTGGTTGAAATAATTCCCCAATCATAAATGATTTAACAATAAATGGTAACATTGGGCTTTCATGATGATAAATTATCATTCATAAACTAAATAAAAACATGTTCCAAAACCAATTATGAAATCATTTACCCGTCAAAATAAAGCGATAAATAAACAATATGACGCCTGGTCACATGACCTCAAACCCACGACCAGATTTCCACTTAAGCCCCTGATTAGCTCCGCCCTGTCTTTCCAGTTGTGACTTCTGTGGCGTCATGCCACCAGGTAAGCTCTCTGTGTGTGTGTGAATGTTTGCATGAACACTAACCAGTCCAGGTGTGCACCTATGCTGGGAAGCATTCACACAAGTGATTTCCTGTTTTTCTCTTTATTATTCCTCTTACTTCTGCCGTAAACTTTGTGCCACTTCTACTTCCACAAATTTAATCCGATTTGAACCATTCAAACTTTTATCAATTCAGCTAGTACCCGTCTTTCAGGCTATGTTCTACCTCTCTTTTATCTCTTCCCCTCTTTCTTTTCATTCCACTTTTCTACCCTTTTTTCCCCATTCATTTCAATGGGGAAACTCTTCAACTCATGTTTTGACTCCTTCCACTTCAATCTGTGATGCTTTCCACTACTAATTCCACTAGTACTGCCTTATGCTTATGCTTATAGTTATACTTATATTTATACTAATAGTTTTACTTATACTTATACCTCTCTTATACTCCTCCACTTTTTGACTCATCCACTCTTTTCACTCCTTCACTCTTCCACTCCTTCACTCTTCCACTCCTTCACTCTTCCACTTTTTCACTCTTTCACTACTCAATAGTTAAACTTATAATTATAGTAAAACTTATAGTTATAGTTAAACGTGTAGTTATAGTTATACTTATAATTATAGTTAAACTTATAGTTATACTTATACCTATAGTTATACCAATAATTATACTCTCCTTCACTCCTCCAATACTCTACTCAATAAATACTCTACTCCTTCACTCCTCCACTTCTTCAATCCTCTACTCCTTCACTCTTAGTAGAACTACACGTACGAGTACTACTACAAATACTAGAACTACTACGAGTACTACAAATACTAGTACTACTAAGAATACTAGTACTACTAAAAGTACTACAAATACGAGTACCACACGTACAATTACTACTACGATTAATACTAGTACTACTATGAGTACTAGTACTATGAGTACTAGTACTATGAGTACTAGTACTATGAGTACTAGTACTATGAGTACTAGTACTATGAGTACTAGTACTATGAGTACTAGTACTACGAGTACTAGTACTATGAGTACTAGTACTATGATTACTAGTACTACGAGTACTAGTACTACTACGAGTACTACACATACTAGTACTACTATGAGTAGTACAAATAGTAGTATTTCTACAAATACTAGTAGTACTTCGACAAGTACTAGTACTTCTTTGAGTACTAGTACTATGAGTTATAGTACTACAAGTACTAATAGTACTACGAGTAGTAGTACGAGTAGTAGTACTACGAGTACTCATTCTACTACGAGTACCTGTAGTACTAGTACTGAGAGTAATTCATAATAATAATAATAATTTAATTTAAAGTGTGTTATCACAACAAAGTTATCTGAAGACACTTTACAGTTGAAGTAATACTACAGTGGAGAAAGTAAAAACAGATCAATAATAAAGTACAGTGTGGCTGGAGCAGGAAAAAGTTCCTTTTAGAAGAACCTGGAGCAGAAGTAAACAGTTGATGAATCAAAACAAGAGCGTCCAGGTTTACTTGTTGAACAAAGACCAAGATGACACGATCGATCAGGTGAAAGCAATCGTGGATAAATGAACACATGACTTCCTCAACCAGACCCTGCAATGGATCACAGATTCACTGATGCACTGAGACAACAATGTTTTTAGAACCTATGAAGAACTCAAAGACAAAATCAAAAATACAGGAACCATTGCCCAATACTGTTAAGTTGAATCTCAGTGTGTGAAAGAACTGCATTTCCCAGAGTGCACCAGCAGCAGCTGCTTCAGTCATTGTCACTAATGAGCAGCACCTGTGAACTGTGAGGTAATGGAGGGTCTCAGTCAGTCAGTCAGAGAGAGAAGACGCTCCAAGTTCACAACAATGGCTTCAGTCCAAAGACGCCAATGGTCGGTGAAATCTTTTCTTTACTTTGATTTAGTGCTTGTTAATTCATTTAAAATATTTGAAGTTGTTTAAATGAATTTAAAATATTTGAATGTTTAATTATTTGAATGAATTCAAAATGTTTCAATGTTTAAGTTAATTTAAAATGAAATTAGAATGTTTAAATTAAATGGATAATTAAAATGTTGTGTTTATCCGTCTTTAAAGGTTTACAACCTAATTACTAACAATCAAACAAACAAACAAAAGAAAAAAGTGATTGAGTGAAACGTTTGAGTTGTCATTTGGAACCTGAACAAGAGTTGGACTTGACAAGCTATAGGAAAAAATAAAACTCTGTTCATTTCGTGGTATGAACCTCGCTCTTGGTGACTGAGGTCTTGGGTTCAAAACCCAGAGGTGATATGAAACTTTAGTTTCTCTCATTGTGTAGATATAGTTTGTGTTTAGTCTGTGGAAAACTTCTCTTTTATCTCTTCCATTCTTTCTTTTATTCCTCTTCTACCCCATTAATTTCAATGGGAAAACTCTTGAACTCATGTCCAACTCCTTCCAGTTTGACCTACCACTTATACTTTTACGACGAATTCTACTACTTCTTCCAATATTAATTCTACTACTAATACTACTTATACTTTTACTACTAATTCTACTACTACTTTAACTATAAATTCCTCTTAGACTTCCACGACTACTTCTACTACTAATACTACTACTACTTCTACTACTAATAATAATACTACTACTTCTACTACTAATACTACTACTGCACAGCTACAGCTACGGCCAGCATTCACACTGCATTTTCTTCTGGAAATGCAATCTTTCTAGTTCTTCTTTTTCTTTTTTTTTTCTTTTTCCTCTTCCGTCTTCTGACCTAAACTTTGTTCCGCTTCTTCCACAAATTTCATCCGATTTGAACCGTTCAAACTTTTATCAATTCAGCTCGTTCCAGTCATTCAGGCTATGTTCTATCTCTCTTTTATCTCTTCCCCTCTTTCTTTTATTCCTTTTTCTACCCCTTTTTCCCCATTCATTTCAATGGGGAAACTCTTCAACTCGTGTTTCGACTCCTTCTACTTCAATCTGTGATACTTTCCACTACTAATTCCACTACTACTGCCTTATACTTATACTTACAGTTATACTTATACTAATAGTTTTACTTGTACTTGTACTTCTCTTGTACTTATATCCACTTTTTGACTTTTCCACTCTTTCACTCCTTCACTCTTCCACACTTGTACTTATACTTATAATTATAGTTAAACTTATAGTTATACTAATAATTATACTCTCCTTCACTCCTCCAATACTCTACTCATTAAATCATCTACTCCTTCACTCCTCTACTACTCATTAAATCCTCTACTCCTTCACTCCTCTACTACTCTACTCATTAAATCCTCTACTCCTTCACTCCTCTACTACTCTACTCCTTCACTCCTCTACTCCTTCACTCCTCTACTCCTTCACTCCTCTACTCCTTCACTCCTCTACTAGTCTACTCATTAAATCCTCTACTCCTTCACTCCTCTACTACTCATTAAATCCTCTACTCCTTCACTCCTCTACAACTCTACTCATTAAATCCTCTACACCTTCACTCCTCTACTACTCTACTCATTAAATCCTCTACTCCTTCACTCCTCTACTACTCTACTCATTAAATCCTCTACTCCTTCCCTCCTCTACTCCTTCCCTCCTCTACTCCTTCCCTCCTCTACTACTCTTCTCATTAAATACTGTACTCCTTCCCTCCTCTACTCCTTCCCTCCTCTACTACTCTACTCATTAAATCCTCTACTCCTTCACTCCTCTACTCCTTCACTCCTCTACTACTCTACTCATTAAATCCTCTACTCCTTCACTCCTCTACTCCTTCACTCCTCTACTACTCTTCTCATTAAATCCTGTACTCCTTCCCTCCTCTACTCCTTCCCTCCTCTACTACTATACTCATTAAATCCTCTACTCCTTCACTCCTCTACTCCTTCACTCCTCTACTCCTTCCCTCCTCTACTACTCTACTCATTAAATCCTCTACTCCTTCACTCTACTACTTTACTCATTAAATCCTCTACTCCTTCACTCCTCTACTTCTTCACTCCTCTACTTCTTCACTCCTCTACTACTCTACTCATTAAATCCTCTACTCCTTCACTCTTCTACTACTCTACTCATTAAATCCTCTACTCCTTCACTCCTCTACTACTCTACTCATTAAATCCTCTACACCTTCACTCCTCTACTACTCTACTCATTAAATCCTCTACTCCTTCACTCCTCTACTACTCTACTCATTAAATCCTCTACTCCTTCCCTCCTCTACTCCTTCACTCCTCTACTACTCTACTCATTAAATCCTTTACTCCTTCCCTCCTCTACTACTTCCCTCCTCTACTACTGTACTCATTAAGTCCTCTACTCCTTCACTCCTCTACTACTCTACTCATTAAATCCTCTACTCCTTCCCTCCTCTACTCCTTCACTCCTCTACTACTCTACTCATTAAATCCTGTACTCCTTCCCTCCTCTACTCCTTCCCTCCTCTACTACTCTACTCATTAAATCCTCTACTCCTTCACTCCTCTACTACCCTACTCATTAAATCCTCTACTCCTTCTCTCCTCTACTCCTTCACTCCTCTACTCCTTCACTCCTCTACTACTCTACTCATTAAATCCTCTACTTCTTCACTCCTCTACTACTCTACTCCGTCCCTCCTCTACTACTCTACTCATTAAATCCTCTACTCCTTCACTCTACTCCTTCACTCCTCCACTACTCTACTCATTAAATACTCTACTCCTTCACTCCTCCACTTCTTCAATCCTGTACTCCTTCACTCGTAGTAGAACTACACATACGAATACTACAAATACTATACTACTAAGAATACTAGTACTACTACACATACTAGTACTACTTGGAGTACTACAAATACTAGTACTATTTGGAGTACTACAAATACTAGTACTACTTGGAGTACTACAATTACTAGTACTACTTGGAGTACTACAATTACTAGTACTACTAGGAGTACTACTACGAGTACCACAATTACTAGTACTACTACGAGTACCACAATTACTAGTACTACTACGAGTACCACAATTACTAGTACTACTACGAGTACCAAACACACCATTACTACTATGAGTACCAAACACACCATTACTACTATGAGTACGAGGACTTATACACGTACTAGTACTACTACGAGTACTACACGTACTAGTACTACTACGAGTACTACACGTACTAGTACTACTACGAGTAATAGAAATACTAGTACTACTACGAGTACTACGAATACTAATAATACTTCAACGAGTACTAGTACTATGAGTACTCGTACTATGAGTCCTCTACTCCTTCCCTCCTCTACTACTCTACTCATTAAATCCTCTACTCCTTCACTCATTAAATCCTCTACTCCTTCACTACTCTACTCATTATATCCTCTACTCCTTCACTCATTAAATCCTCTACTCCTTCACTCCTCTACTACTCTACTCATTAAATCCTCTACTCCTTCACTCCTCTACTACTCTACTCATTAAATCCTCTACTCCTTCACTCCTCTACTACTCTACTCCTTCACTCCTCTACTCCTTCACTCCTCTACTACTCTACTCATTAAATCCTCTACTCCTTCCCTCCTCTACTCCTTCACTCCTCTACTACTCTACTCATTAAATCCTCTACTCCTTCACTCCTCTACTCCTTCACTCCTCTACTCCTTCACTCCTCCACTACTCTACTCATTAAATACTCTACTCCTTCACTCCTCCACTTCTTCAATCCTGTACTCCTTCACTCGTAGTAGAACTACACATACGAGTACTACTACAAATAATAGAGCTACTAAGAATACTAGTACTACTACACATACTAGTACTACTTGGAGTACTACAAATACTAGTACTACTTGGAGTACTACAAATACTAGTACTACTTGGAGTACTACAATTACTAGTACTACTTGGAGTACTACAATTACTAGTACTACTACGAGTACCACAATTACTAGTACTACTACGAGTACCACA